>NW_015771154.1:0-775 GCF_001515625.1 Sinocyclocheilus rhinocerous
CCAGTGGAAGCTCAGCACAGACTTCCCAGACTCCCCAGGCACCATCCTCTGATGAAGGACAGCATCAGTGACGAAGGTCAGTTTGTGTGGCAGTGTTGTTATTGTTAACTAAAACTAAAATGATTAAAAGTAATTTTCAGTAATTGAAATTAAACTGAAACAAAATTAAAATATTAGATAAAAAGTTAAACCTATAAAACCTTGAAAATGGCAACAAAAACAAAAAAATGAAATAAAAAAGCTAAATATAAATATTTTTTAAAGTAATAAAAATGACAAAAGCACAAAAAAATCAGTCAAACTAAAATTAAAATGAAAGCTAATTAAAAATAGTAATACTGTATACATTAATAGTATATAAATAATGCTAAGTTAACACTGATGTGTGATCTGTCATTAGTGTAATGGACCACTTTTCCGGATCAATGTACTGCCTACGCACACTAGCACCACCGAACAGAATGACAAATGTTTGCACATTGTGCAAAATAACTGTCCTTGCCCTAAACTCAATGCAGTTAGTTTAGACATTGTTGCTAATGTTGGGTTATTCAAAAAGAGCAATGTTGAAATCTTCCATACAGTCACAGTGTAGGACTCTTCAGGAAGTTACTATATGAATGCTTTACTTGCAGTCGCCACTGCGCATTTAACTGGAATACAAAGTATTATAACTAAATATACCGTAAATCACATTGCAAAAGCATCTTCAGAATGAAGAATGATGTGTTGGATTGTATGTGCATGTGCAGAGCTGCAGGATCAGGCTGCGTCA
>NW_015771155.1:0-775 GCF_001515625.1 Sinocyclocheilus rhinocerous
ATTTTAAAATGCATTTTGCATATATTTGCCTTCCTCTACATACTGCCTCTTCAATTTTAGCATTTATAAAGATTATGATTTATTCAGGTTAATTTATTAAGATTAATCATTCTTTGTTTTCTGTTTTTTTTTAAATGTTACACACACACAACAACCTTGTGGAACCACAAAAATTAAGGACGCTGACACAAAATAAAGATATCTTTGGCTTACAAACACAAATCACATTGCTAGGGTTTAGTGGTGCACTTTTGGCAATTTTGAGAGCGCAAACAGGGTAGGAGGCAGGTACAGCATGCAGCAGGTGTGGGCTGATGACTTTCACATTAACCTATGTGTTTAATGACAAACCTGTACGCTGACTGAAATCTACTGTATGCACCAATGGAGCGGTAAAAGTTTTGCTTGCTTATGGTTTAGTGAGTATTTAGTGATATGAGCAAAGGGTGTGAACTATGTAAAGCTAGGCAAATGATTTAAGCTCTTTTTCATCTATCTCACTGAGCTTAACTAACCACATTTGTAAATTAATGAGACCTTGGGTTCTCCACTCTCTCTTTTAATGCATGAACTCCTCCACATTTGGCCCTTATTCTCAGCTCTGCAGGAGGAAATACTGTAAGCTGAGCTGCTGGCTATGTCCAGAATAGAGTGCCAACCTACTGTGTTCAATATTTTAACAGTGGTATATTATGCAAAGTATGCAAATATTCTGTGTGCATGCAAAATCCAGCCCATTTAGTACTTTTATTAAAATATGCCGTATACAACAGAG
>NW_015771156.1:0-775 GCF_001515625.1 Sinocyclocheilus rhinocerous
TACTTTCTGAATGACTCCTGCACAAATGAACATCCTGCTTTTCATGAACATCCACAAGCTATACCTCTTATATGCCATTCTTTGTAATGTTTTCTTCATCACTGGGTTTCTTCTATAGTCATTATCTCTTTTAAACTAAGGGTTTAGGACAGTTTAAAGGCAAGTTGAAGGAAAAAGCTTGCTATTTTAGGTTTTGTTGTAATGTAATTATTTATTGTTTTGATCTTTGTGGGAAAAATATATGTACTGTTATGTACAGTAAATATGTACTGTTGTTTTACAAATTACATTCTGTGTTTGTTTTAACCTATGCAATACCTGTCTTTACTGTTTCTCTTTTGCAATTGTATCAGTGTGTCCTGATGTTAATTGTTAGTTTTCTTTGGAATAGTAATACTGTATGTCTTCTGCTTGCATGTACAGACATCCTGCATCTTTATTTATGGTGAAGTCTAATGTAGCATAATTGAGTTAAAACAAGAATTAAATACATTTTGAGGTATCAAAATTCACTCGGTAATACCTCATTGTTCCTCAGCTTTACCCACTGTGTAGTGTTGAAGAGGGAAATGCACACACCTCAGTTTTCGGTGTTTGCTAATAAAATGCTGTTATAGTATACAATGCTGAAGTGAAGTCATTTGAAGTTCCATAAACTCCTACTTATAACTTATTGAAAGTCACGTACAAAACCTACATAATTATTTACTTGGAATAATGGGGCTCTGTCTTCTAATTTTATTGTTAAAATAATTAAAATTTTAGGTAATTTGAC
>NW_015771157.1:0-775 GCF_001515625.1 Sinocyclocheilus rhinocerous
GCACTGTGTCTGTGTGGCTGGTGCCAGGCTGAGCGTATTGCAGTGTGGCAGGAATGCAGAACGTCTTAATTCCCACTTCATTTGTTAACCTGCTCAGTGGTTTTAATCCATGGATTTAACAAGCTTGAGCGTTCCACTGCTTTCTGGCATTCTCCTACAGTCTAAGGGGAAAAAAGGGGCGACACCTCAGTTGTGGAGATTTGGTTATTAGGAACTCAATGCGTTGTAGTACACAGATGGGAAGTAAAAGGCTTCTCTGATAATTCCCTGGTTTCCTTTGCTTAAAATTGTCACCTTATGTTTTTACGCAACACAACAGTCAATAAATCAGCAAGATAGTGAATGAGCAACGTTCTTCAGTCTTGTAGTGTGCGCTTCATTGGGTACTAAGTGAAAACTAAACCAAAAAAGAAATAAAAGTACACAAATGTACACTCACTTAACCTAAACGAAAAATAATTTCAAAATGTCAACATAACACAACGAAGCGCCTTCCAGTGACCCGGTCAAGACCTCCACCGCACCAGCTGGTTGGATGTGGGCATCCCTGAGATATGCATGACCGTGGGCCATTTCATAACCGTCCCGTTGTGTTCTGAGAAGTGGGAGTATGCTGAAGATAAATCACATTTCACACCAGAGAGCAGCAGCGGGTCAGAACCGTGGCCGGGCACCATGCATGCCGCTCGCAGGCGGGAACAATGGGACAACTTCTTATTGCACACGCTGTAATGGCATATGTGAGCAAATACATGCGACTTGAAACAACCTACAC
>NW_015771158.1:0-775 GCF_001515625.1 Sinocyclocheilus rhinocerous
AAAGATCTACCAGTCGATCGCGATCGACGGGTTGGCGACCACTGTACTAGAATGTTCTGGGTGTTGCTCTGTAGATGATAAGGTGTGTGTGGTTACTAGGGCATTAAGAAGTTGCCATGCGGTTGATAGGGTGTTCTGGGTGTTGTTAGTTAGGGTGTTGTTAGGGTATGTTATGAAGTTACTAGTGTGTTTTGGGTATTGCTATGATGTTGCTAGGATATTCTGAGTGGTTACTAGGGCGTCGCTAGGGTGTTCTCTAGGGGTAGTTGCTTATTGACTAAAAGTCCACCCAAAGCCCACCCAAAAATTAAACTTTTTTTTAAATTACATATTTTTTACCTTTAAAGTTTTTTCCTAAAAAGATCTTGAATGGTAAGCAATAGGAAAGGCTTGAATGTATCACCTTGCCCATCTGGAAATGGTCCCAGTTGTTGCTGATGAAGGTCAGGATCTCTTCCAGTTCAAAGTATTTTTTCTTACTTTGGACTCCCAGGTTGTACAGCGCGAGATGGACAACATCCACCCTGCAAATGAAAAATAAGTTGATTTAAACAAGAAAATCTCACGCAAAATGCCACTTAGAGCTCTAAAGTGTAGAGACCGAGTTGCAGATGTTTTGGACCTAAAGCAGAAATTCTCTTAGAACAAATGACACCACCAAAATCTGTCACATGGTGAACATTAAATAGAGCTCCGTTCTGTTCACAAGGCCACGTCCGTTTTAACACATCAGACTTTTTAAGAAGGATAAAGCTTAAATCTGAACCGAGACTGG
>NW_015771159.1:0-775 GCF_001515625.1 Sinocyclocheilus rhinocerous
AGATCAGTGTTTGAATTCCTATTGACCTAATGCAACCATTATCTTGTTTAAGTTCCCATAAGAGACTCAGGATCTGTGCTGTTATGTTGAGATGTAATGCATCTTCAAATAAGCTGTGCTGTAAGAGTGTGAGTGCAGAAACACAATATGGATTTTTCTCTTCTGGCGTCTCGTGCTGCGAGTAACATTCCTGCACTTGATGGTTCGGCACAATCTAGCACTGACTGTGTCTGTGACATGCAATCAAACGATCAGTCACCTAAACGTGAGGTGGCTGAGAGCGAAGTCAGTAATATTATGATTGATTTTAACAGTTCTTTCATGCCAGAAATCTCAGTGTTTAATGGCAAGAAATAAAGTCCTCAAATAGTGGCTTTTATTATAGGTGCAGCTGTGCTAATCAAGTCATTTCTCTATATCCATTTAGTATATACTGTACCTATATGTACAAGACAGAATTAAAGAGTAAATAATAACAGAATTTTCATTTTTGGGTTTTTCATTTTTGAACTATCCCTTTAATACCCATTTAAAACCCATAAATCTAATGGCATTATTTATACAACTGTAATTGTAAATGTAAATGCATTCATGCTAATTCTGAGCTGCAATAAATGGTCTGTAAATGTATCTAAATATTCAAATGTATCTTGATATTTCAGATGCAGCTTCTGAAAAAAATGGATAATGGATGGATAAATTCTGTGTTGAATTAAATAAAATATTTCTAATTAATTTTCTAAAAAGTTCTAATATTTCTATATTTCTAATCTCA
>NW_015771160.1:0-775 GCF_001515625.1 Sinocyclocheilus rhinocerous
ACACACACACACACACACAGACACAGACACACACACACACCGTATCCCTCTGATCATTACCCTGGGGGTGTGAGTTTATTACTTCAGGCTTTCTTTGTGTTATCTGTGCGAGTATCGCTCTTTTCTGCCTGAAAATATGCTTTCTTATATGTCCTTTATTCAGGATATTCTTTTCCCAGACCCCTCAAAAAAGTGTCTAACAGGTAATCCATGGTGCGTTCAGCTCTACGACAGGTCTGAGGAGGGTAAAAGCACTCCAAATCTGTCACACGCTCAGCGATTAAGTCATCTGTAGATGAGGGTATACAATATGTTACATCTCATCCGAGAACTACTTAGGAAATTTGCACCATCTGACTTGCATAATTAGAACTCATTTCGCGAACGTTGTTTTGATTATTAGAAAGGTATACTGTGATGTGTGTAAATAAATGACTGTAATGATGACAGAGGAGTATCATCTCTTAAATGAGATCAGAAGGGTCCTTTAATAAGGATTTTGTGCAGTTTGAAAAATCTGTATTTCATAAAACTCACACTCGTGCATGAACAGACACATACGGAGCTGTATTTTTGTACTTTATATTACAAAACCTGGGCTGAAAATTACATAAACCGCCTGTAGCTTGGCCTGGAGACCACCTGCAGATATGAGGGAAATGATTTTAATAATGCTCACATACACACATAGATTCAGATGTATAACTTCATAAGACGCCTGTTGTATAACTCATCGCTCCCCCAAGGGAACTGTAGACTTCACATGCTGATGTGA
>NW_015771161.1:0-775 GCF_001515625.1 Sinocyclocheilus rhinocerous
TTTTTTTTAAACATTTTCTTATAAAACTTTAATCATAAAAATTTGTATCTATTGTAACAGTTTTAACTAATATTTTAGAACTTTTTCATAGAATTTTACAAAAGTGTATTAGATAATTAATACATAAATAGATATGTGAACTTAAAATAACTTTTTTCTTGTAAAATGTAACTATTTCATAGAGCTCAAGGGAGGTCTGTGTTCTGTGTATTGTCTGCATATGCAGCCGTACAGTACCGAGCCCCAGGGATCGTAGACGTCACACACTCCCTGGAGCTCAGGGCCAGCTGTCAGTATGCAGATGCCGTTCCCACAGGAACCCACACTGGCCCCAGCGGTGGATGCATGGAGCCAACCAGTGCACAGCTTCTGTGTAATGAGACGGGGCCTTTTGCTGACAGTCCACCCCTGAGTGAATACTGCGCCTGACATACAGCCACAAGCGTGATGGTTGTCGTTTGACAACTCCCTCGTCACGAATTCAGAATATTTGCACAAACAAAATGCTCGCTCTCTATTCATTACCATTGTTCGTAAGTTGCCAGGACTCCTTCTGCTGGTGCTGTGGAGCTTTGGGGCCCAACGAGACTTGAATGAGCGTGAACCCCACTGTAGTGTGAACATGAGTGTGTGTGTGGTCCTCCTGTTTTTTTTTTAAGGCTGAATTATTAAAGAGAACATGCTAGTGGCTAATTAGCCGTAGTTTGATGCGCCCCCTCTCTTCTCATCACCGAGTTAGCATCTCTCTGGTAAACTGATTGCTTGCGTTGAGTTT
>NW_015771162.1:0-773 GCF_001515625.1 Sinocyclocheilus rhinocerous
ATGGGCTAATTTTCATTTTTGGGTGAACTAACCCTTTAACCTCCTTTCTGAAATGGGCCTCAGGAAAGCTCTTTTCATGCTGAGTGTCGTGGCAGTTTTCTATTTCAATAAAGGCATGAGACAAAAAGTCTTTTGGATATTTATTTTCTTGCAAGAAAAGGTCAACAGTCATACAGAATTAGCTGCAGAGTGTGACAAAAAGGAAACACCCCAACTCAACATTTACACCATCAAATCTGGATGCTTCGATCTCATCCAATCATAATGCATATTCATCATATATGCCCATTTAAGGTGTCCAACTATGTCCCCCCTAGACTCATTTCTAAGTATTTAATGCAAATCATTTTCTAAGAAGCCAGGATGTCTAAGAATCTAAAATAACATTTTCTGTCTCACACTTGTCTTGCACTTACATTTCCTGTTATCTCTCATCTCATGACAATCAAGCATGCTAATGAGGTATTTAGAGAAGAAAAGAACACTCTTTAGTAGAGTAAAAGCAAATAAAACAATATTTCAGATAAAAATAAAATTTCCTCCACACTGAGCTAATCAAAATGACCATCGCTGAAAAGTATTATGCCATTAAAAGCCCTGAGTTTACAAGTTATTTTTAGGAGGGGGGGTGATCCTTTTTCCAACTCAGTGATTCGTTTTTTCTCTGTGTTGGTGTTATATATTTCACTTGGATGTTATAAGTTGCACTAAGTAAATACAGGTGAATAAAAACAAAAACTGTGTCCGTATTCATTTCAGGCTGCAAAGCAACA
>NW_015771163.1:0-775 GCF_001515625.1 Sinocyclocheilus rhinocerous
GGAGGGACAGCGTGATGAATCCTGCCCAAGGCAGGGGCACCTTTGCACCAGGGTCATTGTGGATAGACGAGTCATTCAGGAATTCTGGGAAAGAGGCCATCCCCTCAAGCCTTAACTAAAAGTACAGATAAAGAACAGTTCCTCTAAAACGTTTTCTGTAGTTTTGGTAGTTTTCCAGTCAGTTTCAAGCTATCTTCTCTGCTGTGTCATTCAGGCTCATCAGACATGCACTTTCTGTCTGCACCTTCAAGTCGACAACACACAAAAAAGGGTTCTTATTCAGATTAGGTGCCGTAAGAAGAAAAGTCCTTTTTTAAGTCCCTTAAGACACAATAAGTCCTTCTGGGTGTGATCACTGATCCACCTCTTCCCTTGATTGCAGAAGAATGATTTGAATGACTGAAGTCAGAAGTTTGGAATAATAAGCAGGGGCAAACTGGGCCGTGCTAAACAGCCAAATATTGCTAGCAAGAACCATCAGCAAATCGTGGGTCACAAAACCTGCAGAAAAAGATTTCTCATTTTACTGTCACCATACAGTACAACAAGCGCAACTGAAGTCATGTGATCCACTACTAGTCAACCCAGATTCAATGCATTGACTAGTGGCAGAACCAGTGGAAAATGAACAGTACAACTGGTGTACTGGGAAAAAAATATTACTTTGTAAGTGCTATGAATTTTTCCATTTCCTCATTTCCCTCATTGCTAATTATCATGTATTAGATAAATATTTACGGCAATAAAGTAATGTAGATTTTTGATTTTGAACATA
>NW_015771164.1:0-776 GCF_001515625.1 Sinocyclocheilus rhinocerous
GTCAATCCTTGTGTAGCACCAGCATCAGGAAAGTTTATTTTTAAGAAAGATCCCTGATCCAACCTTATAGAGTTACTCAAACTAAAATGGAAAATTGTTTTTATTGACTGATTCTGTCTTCATGTTGTTCCAAACCTGTGTGACTCTCTATGACAGAACAAAAACGAGATCATTTAATAAATATCTGGGTGAAAACATCAATATATAGTAGGCCTGTACATTTCAATGCTAAATTTAAAAAAAATTAAAAAAACAATTGTGTCAGTGATTGCCCCGTTCATGTTGGTGCATAGAAAGATTTCTGCCACCTACTGGACTGGAGTGTGAAGCGCTGGATAGCGCACAGGAGAGTCTTCTGAAGAATGAAAGTTAGTCATACAAGTTGGAACAACATGAGGGTAATGACGACCGCACTTTCTTTTTTGGGTTTAAGAGTTTGCGCAGCACATTCTGTGAAACATTTTATTGAAGGATGGGGTAGCACCCACGTCAAACCCGCAGCTCACAAGTAACTAAAGAACACTTGCATAGAAATGTTCCATTTAATTTCAGGGGTCAGAGAGAAGGTGGAAATTGACTAACATTATATAAGACAAAAAAATGTATAATGTTTGTTTGATATGACCAGGAAATTTGATGACCATGAAACTTACAAGTTTTAACAAGTATTTTTACTTGTTGCACAGAATATTTGTGAAAAGAGAAATGATCAATGTAAACTTGGTGGGTGCCAGTGTATCATAAAGATTTATTACATTGAAACTGCTCATTATCAT
>NW_015771165.1:0-776 GCF_001515625.1 Sinocyclocheilus rhinocerous
ATATCAAGATTTTCAGTGAATAGTATCTTAAATGTCCACCTATTCCTCACTAAACAATAAGCAAGTCTTTCTCAAATGTAATGAATGTTTATTAAGTAAATCAATGACTCAACAAAGATTAAAATGGTATGCCGGGAAATGTTCTAGTCTTAATTGCATTGCTCTTAATGATCTGATACTGTAGACAGATACAAACATGTATCTGTCATGCTGACTCTAGCATCCCACATGAATCCAGAGAATCTCTATTTCAGAGCATAGTTGACCCAAACAAAGGATGAGATGACATTTTACTACATAACCGTAGAGAGATAAATGGCAAACCATTAATCTATCTCAGCCCACCCAAACCACTATTTGGCTGAATGTAGTGCAAAATCAATTACCATAGCATTTAGCACAGCTGCAGGTTCACTGACAACTAGCATCTACGGCAAACATTAAAGCTGACGTGTGTCATTTTGTTCGATGTTGAAACACTTCCACATATCCTGGTTTACTATATAAGCCGTTTGAAGAGTGTAAAAACGGTTTCTCTTTCAAAGCATTGGCTCGGTTTGGAATAGAAATCTATCATACAGCTCCTACTATTTTTGCAGAACAATTTAAAGTATGTATTATGTGTGTAACACTGTACAACAGAACAAATTACGTGGGATCCCAACACTCTCACGGCAAATTTGTAACTATTTAAGTTTTGGCAAATTGGTCTCTAATTCATTTGAATTTGTACAATCTCATTCATACGTTTTGTACAATCTGCTTACACCCCACTG
>NW_015771166.1:0-776 GCF_001515625.1 Sinocyclocheilus rhinocerous
AAAACTGTGCAGTTGTTAAATATTACTCACGTGTTGTGGTTGTGACTCACAAATACTGCCTCCTAGAGCCTAGGTCTTGAATTTTAGTGCCTCTATTAGCTTTTAGCTGGAATTGAGTGGAATCGCTACATATATATAATCTTTATAATATCATGAATATCTTCTGAGCTGTAATGCTGCTGATCTCCAGTAGAGAGCGACACTTGACTGTCTGCCACTCAGTCACGTGATCATGATCTCCTGTGAGAAGTGAAAACAGTGAAAAAATAAAACAGAAGTATGTTTCAGAAACACTTTGACTGGTTTAATATTGCACAGATGATATGAAGGTTGGAGTAATGGCTTGCAGATCTCGAGTATTACATGCATTTGTATTGTGCTTTGCTGTAAAAATGTGATAGTGGGGTGAATATTTAAAGTTTCAGAAAAAAACTGTGTAATATGTAAATATAAATAATGTATTTTTAGTTTATTCTCAGAAAATTGAATACTTATACATCTAGCATTAACTCTAATGGTGGATAAAACACAGTGTCAGCTTCAAAAATGATAATGATTAGCCAGATACTATTTTAGACATGTTTACAATGTATTTTTAACAGTATAGATAAGTCTGTCTACATGACTGTCACAGCTGGTTGCATTAAGGGATCACACGACTAAAGAAAATGACTCTGGAACAGACTTTAATGATAAATACTTGTAGAACAGAAAGAAACACAGCTAAACTAATGTGTAAACAAAGATGAACAGACACTAATGGAGAACTTAGAGTT
>NW_015771167.1:0-775 GCF_001515625.1 Sinocyclocheilus rhinocerous
CTGTCCACGGGCGCCGGTTCTTCTGCTCTGTGTAATTTAGATCCCTAAAAGCATGTCATTTGTTTCTCCGCCATGGCTCTCCAACGTAGTGCTGTCCGAATCGATTCGCGCATGAATCGTTCGTTTGAGTCAGTTCGTTTTAACGATTCGGTTTAAATGATTCACGAAGCGTTCGTAAATCCCTCAGCGAGGGAGAACCTTCTTGTATGAGAGTGAAACTTTATTGAAACAAATAAACAAGCCACATTTGACACACTTTTCGAGCAGGTACAGAAAAAATATATATCTGGACAATTAAATAGCTATAGAAAGGGTATCAAACCGAATGACAAAATCAAACTGGAACGCATAAATACGCAATAAATACAATAGACCTTATTCAGGGTATATATTCATTTATTTATTTTGTTTGTTTGTATTTTTAGTTATTTACTTTGTTTTGAGAATAAACATGAGACTGGGTAAGACATCATCGTTCATCGTATCATGCAATTCAACCCAAAGACCGAAAGTTTATACCTTTCTGGATTTTATATTTAACCAAATTATTATTTAAGATGTGCTTCTGGGAACACTGCTGAGTGCAATGACTGGTGAATCGTTTTATTAGCTGTCTGAAATGAACAGTCCAATCGAATCGATTCGCCAAAAGAATCGAACTTCCCTACGCAACTCCAGCGTCTCTCTTTCCTATTCAACTACACACACACACAAACACGCACACTCTCACACACACACAAACACACACACACACTCTCTCTCACACACACGCACA
>NW_015771168.1:0-776 GCF_001515625.1 Sinocyclocheilus rhinocerous
AAACTTGCTGCTAGAAATAGTGTCAATAAGAGTCAAAACAGTTGATTGTGACAAGACTGTGTAAAAGTAGTACCATTGAGAGTCATGTGGTCAATAAAACCGGATCGATACGTTGTGGAAAAGGGTCTTACAGCAAATGTTGCTTTCATCCCAATTTTACAGCCTGAATCCTAATGAAATCTTGTTTATAAAAACAACAGCGGCCCTGCCCTTAATTTGAGCTTTGCTCATCTCATTCACAGAGAGTGTCCGCTTGATTGGCATCCACATTTAGCCGAGAGAGCTGTTAGACATTCCCATAGATCTGGATTTCACTCCATTCCCATAGAAAGGAGTGAAAATGTTGTCTGTGCCCTGTGAGAGTCCTAACTAGAGCTGGCATTGTCTGGAATGAGAGTAAGAGCGAGAGTCGGTGCTGGCATGTGATGGGCCGAAACACATGTCACATCCTTTCGAGTTCACACAATGGCCAGCAGGTTTTTAACTTCTTGTGTTCTATTTGTTTATTGTCCCACTCACATATTTATCACAAACGCTGCCATAAAAATTGTGCTTCGGGACTCAGATTTTCCACACTGCATATTTAACACCAACAATGTTGGGATTTTTTTTTTCTTAAGCTAAAAAGCAAAAGAAGGGAAAAGAAAAAAAAAAAAATTATTCATCTTATGATTTGCACTCCCTTCATCATTCCAGACTGGATGAGCTAATAATTCAGGATTTGACCTGCAGATCACATTTTCATGGATTGTCAAAGTGGATTTAGGGGAGCGCCA
>NW_015771169.1:0-776 GCF_001515625.1 Sinocyclocheilus rhinocerous
ATATGCGCCCTCTAGCGGCGAAAAATTACATATTGTGCCTTTAAGTAAAAAATTGAAACTCATTTATTATATGAATAATAATACATAATTTAAACTTTAGAAATAATAGTAATTAGTAATAAAATAAACAAATAATTTAAATTTATTTGTTAACACTTTACATTTAAAATATGCTCTCTTCTCCTTGGCCCCGCCCCCAGGTGGAAGCACGCCCCCTGGCATCACAGCTCCCACGGTGACCAGCATTCCATCTCCAATTAGTGTCAACGGTTTCACAGGGCTGCCTCCTCCTCAGGCCAACGGCCAGGCCCCAGCGGAGGCCATGTTTACCAATGGGATCCATCCTTACCCAGGTACTACATGCTCTCATCCACAGATATACAGCAGAAATATAGCAGATTTTAACTTTAAATTATATTTAAAAACTCTATAGACAAACTTTATGGTTACACTTTGCAACAGTAATATACAGGACTAATAATATTTTTATGTCATCATCCTATTTTGACGATTAATGTCAGTGAATTACAGTATTTCTTGCAGTGTAATCAAATTTTATGTTTGTACATTGTGCACTGTTTACTTATGTGTTTAGGAATATAAGTGTTCTTCCTTTTGATGAGTCTGCAGTCTTTTAGTAAACACAAAAGCATGTCATTAAATATGTTTCTGGAAGTTTCTACTTTAACTGCATTTGGAAATGCCCAGTGGTCGGCTGGTAGCTGTCACAGTGCGAGTCTGTGTGTGTTGTGGATTGGTATTCATGTCCAGTGCCA
>NW_015771170.1:0-776 GCF_001515625.1 Sinocyclocheilus rhinocerous
ATAGCAGAACTAATGTGCAGCAGGAATTTTCTGTGATGCTTAAATTAACCACCTGCAGATTTGGTCTTGCTTAATTCATTTTTAATGCGACTTTATAAAAGTTATAGAGTTTCCCAAATATTATTGATACTGTTGTATTCACCAGACAAACATCCAAGTTCCAAAAGTCATAAAACCAATGAAAACTGTAACCTAAAAATGGCAAATCTTAATTTTAACTAGTTGTATTCAAATCCAAGAATACTATTTAGTACCCCTGAATCAAACTATAGTAATTATACCAACAAAACAAATTTTTATGGGTTAAATCAGGTAAAAATGGCTCTTTAAGGTAACAGTTGCAGGTTATCATGTTTTATCATGTAGGTAGCTGACCCTTTGGCAAAATCATAACTGTCATGAAACCTCACAGTTGACTGATTGGTTAATATATATATTTATTTACAAAACCTATTGACTAAAACATTCTTAGGGGTCATAATAAAGTTACATACCCTTTAGAATAGCCTTCATATTGGGAACCTTTGAATGCTCTCCAGGTTTTGGAACAGAGCATGTAAATGATACAGTGGATGTGTTTCTTCACTTATTTCTTTGCACCTTCTTGTTAAGAAGGCTGTGTGTGCAGTTCTTTTAGGTAACAGAAGCTTTTATATCAGACTCAAATCTCTGCTGCACATATCAAAGAGACAAGCCAGACAAGTGTGCATGTGAGATATAATTATCTCATCCCCTGTTGTGGTGTGTTTTTGCTACAGGAACGTCTGTTGCTGTCT
>NW_015771171.1:0-776 GCF_001515625.1 Sinocyclocheilus rhinocerous
AAGGAGGATTGTTTCGCTTTTGTTCTAGTCGCAGTTCGGTAATTAGGTCATTATCCCAGCAGCCTCTGCAAAACTGCTTAAGGAGATGCCTGTCTGCCTCCTCTGGAATAATACCACCTCTTTTGACGGTTGCTCTTAATGCTGACTGCAGCCTATACAGATAAGTGGACGGCCTTTCACCCGCATCCTGCAGAGTATTCATGAACTTCGCTAACAATTCATCCCCATCCTCCACAGCCCCGAAAGCGGAATCCAACAGCTGGAGGCAAGCGGAAGGGGGAGATTCAGGATTCAAATGCTTTATAACATCAGCTGCAGGAGGCAAAAGACTGTCTAGAATCCGCCTAGACACATGCAAATCGTTCAAAGAAGGATCTTTCAAAATAAATTCGACACTAGAACGCCAAATGTCGTAATCTACCTCGTTGCCAGGCCTGGGGCATTTTCCGGAAAATACTCTGAGCCTGGGCTGTACCTGCCCTTGAGCAGCCACTTCACCACTCCGCACGACGTGCTCAACTACTAGTCTTTGGACTTCAGGCGGATTAAGAACGTTGGATGAAGCGCGAAGGGTTGGCTCAATCAAGTTGATAGAAATAGGTTGGGACGGTACATCATCTGTCTGACTCGGTGGATCAAGGATTGGGTCGGAATTCCCATCAGGGGACACCCAATATGGTTTCTCACAGGCATTTCCACTAGCACTACCAGGTTCAGTGGGTCCTGGTGTGAGGTCAGCACTCATTTGTGACAGCATTTCACTCAGAATAGACTCA
>NW_015771172.1:0-776 GCF_001515625.1 Sinocyclocheilus rhinocerous
AAGTATAACACGACAGGCATGCATGAAATTAAAAAGGACTAAGACCGAAATTGTCCCAAAAATGAAAAGGACTTTTGGCTCCTCAAAACACCAGCCACATTCCTTCAAGCGCTGGCAAGCTAGTGAACTCTGGGATGTGTTAAGATGTCTGAATCTGACTTAATGCATGCAGCATAACATTTCTTTTCCACCATGCTTTGGACTTTCATCCATGAATTTCCATCTGAAACGCATGCATGCGGGCACTGTTTTGTCAGGTCAGGGAAAGGATAGGCTAATGCCCCAAAACGCCATCACAACCACTTCTAACTTGGGTAGAAAGAGATCATTAGTGACGACTGGGGCATGCATTGCTCATGCATGGATGTGGGTCAGTTTGTGTGCTATAAATAATGTCAGTGTGTTTGGATACGGTCTTGATATCTGGCAGAGAAAAGTCACACTTTGCTGTGGAAAACAGCTATTGAAAGGCAAGCCACGGGAAGTATGGTGAATTAGAAATATCCTCATCCCCTCACGTCTGCATGCAATGGAAATTAGACTTTGTAAACAACAAAGAAAATAGTATTGGTCTGACTGATAAAGACGGAATTTAATTTGGTTTCAAATGTTAATAGACTAATCTTGAAACTGTAAATCATTTCACCACCCCAAGTCCCAATAATTACCCATTCTCGGGCCATCCAAGATGTAGATGTGTTTGTTTCTTCATCAGATTTGAAGAAATGTACCATTGCATCACTTGCTCAGCAGTGGATCCTCTGCAGTGAATGGGT
>NW_015771173.1:0-776 GCF_001515625.1 Sinocyclocheilus rhinocerous
AGAAAACAAAATAAAAAATTGAGAGCAAATTAAATTAAATTAAAATTAAAAATATTAGAGAAAAAGAAAATTAAGAAAAAAGAAAACTGCCATTGAAATCACACTATTACATATTAATATTCTTTATTTTATCTCAAGAAAATTTTTTTTTAACATCTGCTATTTGTTGGTTGATTTTCATATCAGTGCATCCTTAATATCAATGCAATATGAATATAAAACAAAATGCTTTGCTAACAGTTAGGATGGATGTTAGAACTTAAAATAAGACTACTTGCATGCTATGTATTAATGTATATCAAATTAACATCCTTGGAGTTATTGAGATGTACTGTATATAAGCAGGGCTCACTGTTATTAGCAGGAAAAGTGATAGACAGATTTTGGGGTTAGTCAAACACACCTAGAATTCCTCATGAACCGCTTGACATTCAGTCAGACAGAGGAGGCATTCTCAGCATCTGTTGTTTTTCACAGGACTGTGTTTCTGTCCACTCCAGTGCTCTCAACCAGTGTTGTTTTTTTATAATAAAAAAAAAACAGGTGATGACCCAGTGGCTTTTGGGTAATTCAACCATATGGTGCCCCCAGCCACGATGAACCTCAGCCAGCCGCCAGGATGAAAAATGAACAGATGCGTGAACCTTTCTGCTAGATTAAAAACTGAGTTTATGAAAAGGGGCACCAACCCAACACTGCCATTTACCATAACACAGACACAATCAATCAACCTAATGGGCTTTAAATGGCAAAGCTCATCTCAGAAAAGCTGAATA
>NW_015771174.1:0-775 GCF_001515625.1 Sinocyclocheilus rhinocerous
CATGTGTAATTGTTTAAGATGGGATTACTTACTTTTGTGAACTGATCAGCCATTTGGAGTCGTCCATCCAGCTCTCTTCTGATCTGGGCAGCCTGTTCATCAGGATTATCCAACTGTAAGACAAAAACATTTTAATGCATTTACACTGACATTCCAATCACTCTTCCTCCCTGTCACAAGATCAACCCGTATCTGACCTTCACCATTACAAAAATAGTGCCAAAATATCTCATAATTTTAATCATACCAACCATGCCAAATAAACCTCAAGCAAAATGCATTCAATAGTTAATGCCTGCACGTGGCTTTCTGCAAGCTTCCATCCAATACATGCACAGCTCTGTCCATTTGAAAGCCCAGGACTGTTATTAGATTAGAGACCAAAGAAGATCAGCCATTTGTCAGCATGTCACCATGAGAAAGCAACTTCCGAATCTGTTAAAAATTGAAGCATGAACTTCTGATCCTGATACAGTTTTATGTTTATTAAAACAAGATTAATGTACACTCATGTCACTAAAACTAACTTTGTAATTTGTAAAATGACAAAAATATGCATGCTAATACATTTATACACAGATATTTGCATATAAATTGTGGATATGTATGTTACTACACATAAATCTAGCAATGTTAAAAGGAATAGTTCACCAAAAATTGAAAATATACTAAAAAATGTACTCACTCTCTTGCCATCCAAGATGTAGATGAGTTTGCTTCTTCATCAGAGCGGATTTGGAGAAATTTAGCATTACATCACTTGCTCATCAATGGA
>NW_015771175.1:0-775 GCF_001515625.1 Sinocyclocheilus rhinocerous
CAGAAATCATTCTAATTTGCTGATTTGGTGCTCAAGAAACATTTACTATTATTACCAATGTTAAAAATGGTTGTGCTTAATATTTTTGTGGAAACTGTCAAACTTTTTTTTAGGATTCTTTGATGAATAGAAAGTTAATTTTGTTTTGTAACATTTTGTACCATGTCTTTTTTTGTAACTTCTGATCAATTTAATGTGTCCTTGCTGAATAAAAGTGTTAATTTATGACCCCAAACTTTTGAACATAGAGTAATGTAAAACATAAGCTTTCACATTTCAGCTTATACTGGCCAAAAACCAAACAGGGATGGGATACATGTGTATGACCAGCCACAACTATTTATTTTGGTGGGATAAACAGGACAGGTGTTTGTTTTTTTTGTTGCTTCAAAACTGATGTAACAGTGATAGTTTAGGTGGAATATACAGGTGTGATCAAGCATATCTCATTTACTTGCTTTAAAGTGTCTCAAACAAAACTCTTGAATATCTTGAAAATATTTGATACTACAACCCCGCAAACTTTGGCAAATCCAGCAATTAGTTATTTCCTAGACTTGCAAACACAAACCTACTGTATGAACCCTGACTTCCAGTAATTACAGAGAAGCCAGTTAACTATATTTAAACAAACGTTTTGCAGCCAGATTTTTAAATTCTTTATGCAATATGGATCACAACAGTCTGTGGGTTTGAGGCTGAGACTACCATGTTTCTTTTTGTTCACCTTAACAAGAAAAAACCCTATAAGGCAGGGAACTGTACCTGGACAAGA
>NW_015771176.1:0-776 GCF_001515625.1 Sinocyclocheilus rhinocerous
ACACAGTATAACATAATTTATTCTTAATCACAATATGGTTAGTTTCTATTAATATCTAAGGCTGTATGTTTAATATGTAGCTCTGCTTGACACATTTTGTATCGGGGGTCCTTGCTCCATGTCTGGCACCTAAGAGGCCCCTGAAAAACGTTGAAGACCCCTGCTTTAGACAACAGGGGGCAGAGCTGTGTTATCTGGGAAACTTTTAGTTGCTTCAGGTACTTTTAGCTTGGACCTAAACTCTGCAGGATGGTGACCCTCCAGGACCAGGACTGAACACCCCTGACCTCAAATGATCAGAATAAATAAAGTTCATTTTTAAAGTTTTCTTGTTCATAATTGGTATCTTTTAACTAAAATGTATTTTGCACCTGATCAACATTTCATCATTTCATAATAATACATTTTAGTGACATGTATTTTTATGCTTACTACAGTTGTTGGAGTGGGGTTCATCCTTCTTGAAATGATGTGCGGATATTAACCCACAGCCGACGACCTGCATATGATCAGTGAGAGCACCTGGTCCAGACCTGGCCTGTCACAAGGTGAGATATCATCAAAGAACAAAGAGGACCAATTTTAATTGTTAATCAGACAAAAAAGCACAATAACTTCAAAGAGAGCGAGTATAAAGTACAAGCTAATAATCAGACGTGTCTCCTGTCTTTTTTCACTGAAAGCCTGATCCACAGCAGAGACTCAATCTGGAGGAGATGCATCTCCACGAATGCTTTAATGTAAGAGTCTAGGATTCGCTAAATGTTTTTGTTTTT
>NW_015771177.1:0-776 GCF_001515625.1 Sinocyclocheilus rhinocerous
ATTTATCAATCTGTCCCTCCATCCTTCGTTCTTTTTATCCATCCATAATTTTATCCATCTATTCATCCATCCATCATTCCATCTATATTTCTATGATCTATCATCCATCATTCTACCCATCCTTCTATCATCTATCCATCCATCTGTCATCCATCTTTATCATCCATCCATCATTCTGTTTATCCATCCATCATTTTACCCATCTATCTTTCTATCCATCCCTCCATCTAGCTATCTAGCTTCGTCTTTTTCCAGTACTTTCCAAAAGACAATGAACACTCAGTTTGTCTTGACAAACTTTGCTCTAGAAAGTTCATGCCGCTCATGTTTCATGAGCCCCACTAAACACTAAACTTGTAACCTCATTTTCATTCATGTCAAATTTAATTGTCAAATTAATTGTCATGTCAGATTGCCATTTACCGTGACTACAGTCCATGACATCATCATTCATATCTACATGCACAGAGCAACAACATAAACAGAGAAGATCATGGTGGAGGATATAGGGGCTCCAATTACAGCAGAACTGATACAATTTCAGTAGGATAGCAAAAGTATCTGATGAATTGACGTACTGGAGTTCGTTCTGCACCAGTGCATTGCGCTGATTCTGAGTTCACTGAAGAACGAGAGTGGAGTGGATTGGGATGCCGCAGGCCCGGGAGCAAATCCAGGTCATGCAGATCCTGCCTTTAGTAATCTCTGCCCCAGCGGTTAACCCTCGATCTCATTAAAGAGGATTTCATCCCAATAGTGTAGATGTACGATGGAAG
>NW_015771178.1:0-776 GCF_001515625.1 Sinocyclocheilus rhinocerous
ATTTGGACTGTTTTTGAGCAATCGTGAGTTATAAATTCAAAGGAATTTAATTAAATTCCATTCATTCCAACGAGGTTCATACTGGTAATTCACAGATTATATGTTATTATAAATTTAATACAATGGTATATTTAAAAAAAACAACTTCTCTTAAACATTGAAAAAAAATTTTTGTTTGTTTTTGCATCATAGTTTTTTTATTTAATTTAGAATTTCTAAATTTTGAATTTTATAAAAAAAAGGCGTAAATGCAGTAATAACATGGCAACATTCAAAACATTGCATTTTTTCACATTTAGCTACAATATGGTTTTAGTTTATATATACTAAGTTATGACTGGCCCCAAACAGACCCTGAATGCGAAAGTATTCAGATTTTGAATGCATTATGAGGGTTAAAAGTCCAGATTACATTAGAGGCGCTTTCTGAAAATAAGCAAGAACTCAGAGACTGATGTTGGACCTGTAAAATCTGTCATCATCATCATCATCATCATCAGGGCCTGATTTTCATCTCTGCTCCACATCAGATGCGTAAAGGGTCTTTGTACGCTCTAGATCGTCTGTTTTTCCACGGAAGAACAGAACAAACGCACTCACTGTGCGGGTCGCTCTTCTCGCGGATCCCGTCCACCCGGCCGTCAGAGTTGATCCGCAGGAAGTATCCGCCGTTTTTGCAGTACAGCCGCTTGGGCTCCTTGAAGCTCCCCGAGGGAAAGCCTCCGCTCGCCCCGTCGTCCGGTGAGGCCGGGAGCGTGGTGATTCCTCCCGCCGCC
>NW_015771179.1:0-776 GCF_001515625.1 Sinocyclocheilus rhinocerous
CTTTTCCAGCCACTGACCAGAATTCCTGATAAAATTCCAAGTCAAATCCAGGGGAACAGGATCACAGCCAATTACAATCCAGCTAGAACTGTTGCCATGGCAATGCATGGAACTTTGCATGTAATGTATTATGTATGGCACAGGATTCGCCCTTAACATGAATTAAGTTAAAAGAAAGCGTGAGATAAAGAGCCACACGCTTTGGCAGGCTGTTACTGCTTTCCCAGCTTTGATGTAAATCTCCACTGCTGCTGGCAGAAGGTGAGTTTGAAAAACTGTGCTGGTGTGTGGAAATAAATGGTGACTGTAGAGAGCCAGGGAGTGCGACAACATGTTTCAGACCGCAGAGCAGACAACATAAAGCAGACGAGTCCTACAGAAAGCCTGTTTACTTTGCACTATTCATCTCTGCATGTCTTTCCAAAGAACAACAAAAGCTCATTATCAGAATAAAGTCCGTTTCTCTGCCAGGCAAATGACATCCATGCGGGCTGATGTCCAAAAGTCTTGCCCGCATCGCTTTCCAGTAAGTATGTAGTTTCACTCAGAAATACATCACATTAGTCAGGGATATTGAACAGTCGGCTGGTCATTTTGCGAAACAAACCCTGAGGCTTGAGTCTGAGCTCAATATCTCGAGACCACCACAAAATTGACACTCTTAAGTCAGCCAGCTTATTAATGCCTTACTTATGACTGTCTCTGCATGTGATACTGGATACAAAAAAATGATATATCCTCCTGACTACCAGGAAAAAACAGTTTTGTGAATTTAG
>NW_015771180.1:0-775 GCF_001515625.1 Sinocyclocheilus rhinocerous
GTTTTTCACTGAAAAGAGTTTTGTCCATCCTGGCTCTCAAATCTCATTTGAGGGCCTGTACATTCAAATATAATGAATCACAACTTGTTGTGCAAAGTTTGATGTCAGTGACAATGATGACAACATCAATGACGATGTCAATAATATCAATGACAAGATATGGCATGAGTCACTGGTTCTCACAAGACAAAATATGGACTACTTTAGTGGTGCTTTTTATAATTTTTGTATCTTGTCCTTATGTACTTGTATGTAAATGAGCCCTCAAAACAGTCACTTGGGTTTGTAACCCCATGAGTCAGTGGTGACAGAATTATCATATTAGGTCATCTAACTCTCATGGCATAGGTCTGTGTCTTTCATAACGCTCGTTTCTTTCAGGACAGTAACGCCCTCTCTTGGTCACAACGTGTAAATGTGTTGCTGGGCACTGCCAAAGCTATTCAGTACTTGCATTCTTGCTCACCTGCACTCATTCATGGAGATATCAAGAGGTGAGTGCAAGAAAATGTAAACCACATGTACACTGGCATTCAAACATTTGGGGTCTGTAAGATTTTTTTTTTCCTGAAAGAAATGAATGCTTTGTTACAAAAAATACATTCAAATAAATGCTGTTCCTTTGAACTTCTATTCATCAGATAATCCTGAAAAATGTGTCATTGTTTCCATAAAAATAAGAAGCACAACTGTTTTTAACATTGATATTAATAAGAAATTTTCTTTAGTGGCAAATCAGCATATTAGTATGATTTCTGAAGGATCATGTGACACT
>NW_015771181.1:0-776 GCF_001515625.1 Sinocyclocheilus rhinocerous
TGTCGATTCCTGTTATGTTAATGCTTTATCATTTATTATTCTGTTTTAAACCACTTGGTTCATTTATTTTACAGCTTTTTTTTAGTATTTTAAACTTTATTATGAAAAAAAATCTTAGTGGTCAAAGTACAAAGTAACTGTTGGTTACTTAGCAAAGCTGACACATGTTTATCCCCAACACATATTTATCAAAGATGCCAACCATTAAAATGCCTATAGGTCTATTTGATGGCGAAAGAAATAAAAATATAAATAAAATAATAAATATAATGTAAAAAACTGAATTATGTTCATGCACAAATGACACCATTTCCTGAGAATGACTGCTTGTATTCACTTTATAGCCTCTGTTTGGGTTTTTCAAATATTAATGAGAATATGCTAAATAGATGAGTCTGGCCACTGTGAAAATAAACACTATGGACACATGGTTCAGTAACGTGAACATGGTTTGAGAATCCATCATTGAGGTCAGCTGTCTAGACCCTTGTGGGGATTAATTATCAATGACATTAAAGTAGCCAGAAACAATATGTATCTGTTTTACAATGTATTACGATGTGATCTGTTTGGTTTCTATGGTTATCATCGGTATCATTTATTAAGGCTGACAGTTTGTTGTTGTAACACTGTATTTATGATTTAATTCTGCTTTTATTACTTCACGGCAGAGCTCACCTTTCACCCTGACACACACATCGGGGCAGAAGATGCCAAACACACAAACACAAACGCATACTTCTGCCTTGGGAAAGCACAGGGAGTGTCTAGACAAA
>NW_015771182.1:0-776 GCF_001515625.1 Sinocyclocheilus rhinocerous
AAGAAGGGGGCGGGAGGCAGAGGGAAAAAAGGTGGAGTGTTGTATAAAGAGAGAGAGAGAGAGGGAATAGAGAGCTAGAGGCAGAGTGAAAACACATTGGAGCCTAGAGTGAGAGTAACTGAATGAGGCAGAGCGAGTCCGGCCTCGACTCTGAGGCGTTCTTCACACTCCGGCGCTCGCCTCACTCATTCACAAAACAAACGCAGGAAGGCGGAGAGGAAGCCGAGAGAGAGATATCTGCTCCGTGTAACAGGAGGCAGTGCAGCAGCAGAGCGCCCCGAGGAGACGTCAGGAGGAGGTTAACCGCAAACGCCGACCCCGAGCGAGAGCAGCGAGGCGCACATCCTCCACAGATGCCACAGACTCCCTCATCCTTGAGTGGAAAGCAGAGGGCTCCTGCCGAAGGGGGTCCCGACAGATGTGGCGGTCCCTGCGCGGGGCCCTCAGGTGTCTGGGGGTGAAGGTGTGCCGGAGGAGCGCTCTGCTCGTCGTCCTGCTGTGGTTGGCCTCCTGGCTCTTCCTCAACGGCCTGGTGTTTGTGCACAGGAACATGTTCTCTGACTTCTGCACTGAAGACAAGAGCAAAGAGATCCTGCAGAGGGTGGTAAGGCTAACTTTTGTCATCGCTCAAATCAGTATTTTAGCAAAAAGTCTGTACTTTATGGATATGACCAAAAAGTCTGGATATCAACTTGTCAGGCTTGCCTAATTTGAAAAGAGAGCAAATGTAAAAAAATATATGTGACCCTGGAGCACAAAAGCAGTCTTAAGTCGCT
>NW_015771183.1:0-776 GCF_001515625.1 Sinocyclocheilus rhinocerous
ACACACACACACACACACACAGAGCTGTCTCAGACTCTCAGCCCATCCCTCAGAGAATACATGACAATAGGAGGGGTGTGTCTGACTCTGCTTTTTGGGCTCCAATATTTCAAATGAGTCAGACTACACAGAGTCGTCCACAGAGAACCTCTGACACTCACAGATAAGGATTATGCAAGACTCAGAGGAACTGTAAAACATTTGGTTTCACTGAAGCTTAGGCTAATTTAGAGCGGACTGACTTTGTGAAAGGTACTTTCTGCATTTATTTCATATTTAGTTTACATGTTGTGTGTGTATACACACAGTTCAAAAATTTGGGATCTTTAAGATTTTGAAACAGCTGTTTTCTTTTTAATTTTAAACCTCTGTTATCAATTCTGAAAACAGGTGTCCTGCTTAGTTTTTTATATAAAACAATGTAAAAAAAAAAAAAGCAAAAAAAACCTCACTTTTGAGTTTGTATGCATCCTTTGTATGCATCCAAATTGTATGCATCCTTGCTGAATATCATTGATTGCTTTTTAAAAAATGCCATATGTATATATATATATATATGTGTGTTTTTTAGTTTTTTGACAAATTTGACATTTATTCCATAAGATAATTCTCATTTCATCTCATCCTTGAGTAATGTTGGTGTTGTGAGTTTTTATGTTGGTGCTGTAGCATAACCATGGGGCCCCTTCTACATGACCCTTTTCACCCAGAGTGTATTTGGCTGTGTGTCTGCAGATAACAGGATTTGCTTTGAGGGTTGGATGCAGCCAAAGATA
>NW_015771184.1:0-776 GCF_001515625.1 Sinocyclocheilus rhinocerous
ATATATATATCTGGCACTCATTTAAAGGAGTAATCCACCCAAAAATTAACAATAGAACAATAAAGATTTTTAGCTGAAACCGTGGTTCTTGGTGAAAAAAAAATTGTATACAAGTTGATTTTTAAAACAATAATTGAATAATACTGTTAAATGACAGTACCGGCCTTCCTACATACTATACTCTGACTGTTCAACATCACTCTGATCCAGACAGCTGAAACAGCACTTTAAAGTGCTCTCGACTACATCGCATAATGCTCTTTTTGATCATATGGCGAAATACTGAATAAGGGCAGATTTTTGAAGTGTCTGCTGTCATAAGAACTAGTGCAGTGCTTCTGGTTTGAAATTTGAACCACCTCTGAATGATTTTGTTGCAGCTCTGCTACGATTACAAGCTCACCCCGGTTGCAGATCAGAGCAAGATCCCATGTCACTGTGGAGCCGCCAACTGCCGCAAGTGGATAAACTAACAAGGAGTGACACCAACAACTCTGAGGTGCCAATTTACCAGAGGAGATGTGCAAAGAGGAAACAGCCCATCCTGGAAGTTGTCGTAACGGGCGATCATTTTTTTAATGTGCAAAACTAAGAGGAAAACACAACGCGAGAATACAGCATTGTGTGAGAGCCATTCGTATCATTTCTTGACTTGAAAGGAAAAGGTTCTGTTATGTGCATGTGCCATGAGTCTGTGTGTGTCTGTGTTTGTCAGCTCGAATGCGTGTGCGTCACACGGGGCAGATTTCACCAGCGAATGAGGACGGAGAATGAGC
>NW_015771185.1:0-771 GCF_001515625.1 Sinocyclocheilus rhinocerous
AAAAAAACATATTTAAGCTAGTCGCCAAGGCAACATTTAAGTTGAAGCACTAGAATAACTACAACTAAATAAACTAAAAACTAAAACTTACTAAAAACTAGACATATTCAAATATAATAATAAAAATTACAAAAACACAAAAAATTACTAAACATTTAACAAATTTAAATAAAAAAAATAGAAAAAAATATATAATTCTAAATATTAACATAGTATATCAATGATAGTAAAATCACATTGGATGTTAATGACTTGAAAATTTAGTTAATATTGATTGCTTACCTGTTGAAACTGTTTTGCAGAAATTGCTTGAGGCTGGACATTCGGTTGGGGTCTTGCAGTCCCCATCCACACAGGTGTAGCATGTCAGCGAGTGCACTATTGGGAGATTACATATTAGACAGACAGATAGAAATGGTGAAAGTATCTGCACTCTATCAGAGCAGTTTGGAAAACTTTTAACTACATTCCAAAGCATAATATTTGACAAGTTACTCCACTACATTTCATAAAAACATATTATTTCCTCATTGTTTTGAAGTGATGAAATCATGACCCGAGACATGATAGCAATGTGCAATTCATGAACAAACCATTCGTTTGAGTCTATTCTTTTCAATTAATCAGTTGAACCATTTCACAAAATGCATTGCAGTGATTAATTTGTGAATTTGTATGATTCAATAAGCTCTAACCCTTAGACCCCTTTTTATTTAAATAGATATTTTAAGGAGAGAGAGAGAGAGAGAGAGAGAGAGAGAGAGAGAGAGA
>NW_015771186.1:0-776 GCF_001515625.1 Sinocyclocheilus rhinocerous
TGCTGTACTTGCTGTAGAAATGCATTAAATATCAAAATCTCTTCCCTCTAGGCACAGAAATGTTCTGTCCACCTGAGTTCGATGTTGACGGCCGATACTATGCAAAGCCGGTGACGGTTTGGTCATTAGGGATCCTGCTGTTCGTGATGGTGTGCTGGTATTTTCCAGACGACAAAGACCTGCACATGATCATTAAGAAAGGGTGGTCCAAACCTGACCTGTCACAAGGTGGAATCTTCATAAAAGAACAAAGATGAACAATTTGATTTTAAATATGAAAGTATGCAATTTGAAATCTAAATATAAAAATGTGTAACATATAAGTTAATAATCAGACATCTCTCTCATCTTTTTGAACAGAATGCTGCCAGATGATTTGCGCTTGTCTGCAGCCTGATCCCCAGCAGAGACTTATTCTGGAGGAGATGCAGCTCCATGATTGGTTTATGGTACTAAGAATAGAGTCTAAGATTTGTTAAATGTTTTTATTTTTATAATCAGTCAAATTAGCTCTAAACATAATGTATTTAGATAAATAACACTGATTTATGTTTTTGTTCTACGTCGTGGAGTAAGACATGGAGTGCTTTTTTTATGTTAAGTCAGTGTTTATTTTGGAGTTAACTGTACTAAAATGTATAAAGCTTAATGTGTATACAGTGTATTTATTTATTTATTTTTTAGCTAAAAAGAGAAGAGATTGCTATGACAATTTAACATTTGTAATTGAACCAACAATGTGATTTGGTAAACAAAATTAATAATAATAATAATAA
>NW_015771187.1:0-776 GCF_001515625.1 Sinocyclocheilus rhinocerous
ATTAAATCATTAAACCAGTGTTTACCAAAGCTGCTTGACTGAAACACTCAGAAGTGCTGTTTCCTATTCAACGAATTGGAAAATAAGAATAAACATAATATAGACATAATATGTCCTGTTTACGTTGCATACTCAAGCTGAATGCGCTCACATAGGCTATGGCATCACAACCAAAGCGGGGATAACGATGATGGCGATGTGAAAAACACAACAGTGTTGCTTAATGTTTTACAGATGATCTGTAACAATAATAACTATACAACGCTATGATGTAATGACATACGCCTAATTTTATTAGCATCCTTTCTTATAACGCATACACCTGGCTAGACTGCAAACTTCTGTTTGGCTGGTACATTGAAATTATTTAGAACGTCGAATGGTCTTTTTTTTCCGTATCAGAAGCTTTTTTTTACTTACCCAGAAATATCATCAATGCAACACAGGGTAATTTCAAAGCGGACGCCCACTGCGCTTTCCCAAAATGCAACATATGCATTTTGGTCGATGCCAATAAACGTAGCGAAAAATAAGAACAGAAAAGCGTTAGAGATCTATTTCTTCGTTTCAATTTTGTGCTATGATATGGCTGGCAGTGTCTGTAGCAGGAAATCTGGTTGATATCGTGGTTGTGGTTTGTCATTTGTAGTACTTGAGGGTTCAATTGAACCATGTTATAATACACTATAATAGCAGAACATAAAATATGATATGACTCATTTCACAAGATTAAAAAGAAAAAGAAAAAGAAAAAAAAAAAAATCGGAATGCACCTC
>NW_015771188.1:0-776 GCF_001515625.1 Sinocyclocheilus rhinocerous
TGCAAAACTTGGAATTTCCTGTTTTGAGGAAATCACGTCCTATCGAGTTCAACAAAAAAAAAAAATACTTCAAAGAAACAGAGAAGAGACTCATAGGACTCATATCATGTTCTGGACATTTGTTTGTTTTAATGACGCCAGGGTCTTGAAATTACACACCTTTTACAAATGCTACAACATTGTATATGGTCGTCTTACAACACCCGCCTTTCCATTATGGGAAAGGGTTCACAGCAATACAAGAAGCTACATGTACACACACAAACAATTATAGCTTTAGAGGCGAGTATAATTTTTCCAGAAATCCGAACCTGAACAAACCCAACGTGAACTATGTTTACACATCGTCAATCTGCAGAGAGCCGACATTATGAGTACGGGGTTCCCACAGACAAACAGAGCACATATGTGCTGTCATCACAAATGGACTCATTCGTCACTTAATTGACCCACTTTTGTCTCTTTGGCATGTGTGTCCACACTGAGGTCCTGCACTGTAAATGACTACAGCGCTTCCTGGGCTATAAGTAGACCTCTGGAGATAAAAATAGTGAAGTATATGTCTGTGGTCTAAATTAGCAACACAAGCAAAGCTTTAAATTAGAGCCAGGGTTAAACATCATCCCATTCCACTGCTTTCATATGTAAATTCTTCCAAATAAATATATATTTGTAAAAATATGTATTTTATTATTTATTTAATATTTTCAATGTATTATTATTTGTTCTAATGTTCCTCTTTGAACTAATATTTTCTTTATGACATTTTGAATCAT
>NW_015771189.1:0-776 GCF_001515625.1 Sinocyclocheilus rhinocerous
GGGGAAAAGCAGCACTCTTGCTGGTGTGATATTGCTAAACTATATATCATATGCTAGAAATATAAGAGGGTGATTTTTTGTGCTCATATCTTGAATTTTCGGCTGATATCACTGCATTCTAATAGACTCCATCACACTGAATCATGATGATCAGGAACGGATGGTGTGATAAATCAACAGCCCTAGTTTATTAAAATCATTTAATCTTGCATTATAATCTCAGAACTCTTTTATTATGAGTGCTATTTTCAGGATTAACGCTGCTCGTGTCTCAGCTGGAGGTGTTGAGGTTTTATTGTTCGTGTAAATGCAGCACACGTGACGGAAATGCCGCGTCTGTTTGCCGTCGCTCAGGGGTCAAAGGGGATGAAATGCTGCCGTTGTGTTTATGAGCACAATAAATGTCAGAGGAAAACATGTCTGGCATTGTTTGTGTTTATGGTGAATTATAAAGCAGGCATATTGTGGAGCTGAAGGGAAGTGAAGAAATGCTCTCTAATATCCTGTTAAGACGAACCGTATTTGCAGCATGTTTTGTTTGTTTTTGATTGTGCAACAAAGTATGGCTGTAAACGTCAGAAATCTGTGCTGGAAGAGACTGGAAAAGAAATCTCGCCAAGCTACTGTTAATTTAAAGAAGTTAAACTACCCTGTTGGGAAGAATAGCTGGCTACGTTACAAGAAACGGCACTGATGTTATTTAAAGGAACAATATAGAACGAGTTTAAGAAATGTTATGGATTTATATGATGATTTCATTGAGGGTGACTTTATCA
>NW_015771190.1:0-776 GCF_001515625.1 Sinocyclocheilus rhinocerous
ACAAACACGCTCGCCGTCCCACCAGGAAGAGAGGAGACGTGTGAATTATTTATCTCTGCTTCCCTAGTTTTCCAGAGTGGAACCTGCCAGAAGGTGCCCTGAACTGCAGAGACCTTTAAACCCACTCCACAGAGACGAGTGGATTAGCCAGCTGTGAGTCATAACTGACAGCTGTCAGTCATTGAGTGCTCATTTAATTATGCTACAGTTCAGAACTCGTCCTTATGTCTGGGCTTTACGCTTAGCTTTTTGAAATGGACAGTATTGGCCAAAGAGCTCAGCACACTGATTTTTCTTTGACTGTATTTTAACATTTCTGCCATTATTTACTCACCCCTTATGTCATTCTTAACCTGTGCCTTTCTTCCTTTTAACGCAAATGGAGAAATTTGGAAACATGTAGGTTGTTTTGTGTTACAAGATGCCCCCATTGATTGAGCACATTGATTGACCACGCTCAGCCGCATCTCAATGCATTTATTGAGTGGTAATGCCATTATTCATCTTGTCTTTTCATCTGAACATCAACATTTGTGAGATTTATTCCGTCTGAACAGCTTTGAAGTTAAAGGAATAATTCACTCCAAAATGAAAATTGTGTCATCATTTACTCACCCTCATGTCTTTCCAAATCTGTATGAGTTTTTTTCTTATGTTGACCACAAAAGAAGATATTTTGAAGAATTTTGAAGTACCATACAGTTGTTGGTACCCATTGACTTCCATAGCAAGGAAAGAAATACTATGGAAGTCAATGGGGACCAACAACTGTTTGA
>NW_015771191.1:0-776 GCF_001515625.1 Sinocyclocheilus rhinocerous
GATGGGTGGCTGTGTGTGTGTGTGTGTGTGTACACAGTTTTCACCTCACTGCTCGAGTCACCAACAGAGCCTATTAAAGCCAGCGGCCTTCTCCAACAAAGAATGACTGCCAATTACAGCCGCCTGTCCTCTCTCTCTCTCTCTCTCTCCCTCTCTCTCTCTCACTCTCTTGCTCTTCCCTTCCTCTCTGCCAGTTTCTTGCTTTCAGTGTCTTGCTTTTCCACTCGCGGGCCGTCATGCTTCTCTCTGTCTATCTGTCTTTAACATTTATTTGCTACAACACATCAATGTGATCACTACATGCCTCTCTGCTGTCTGTGGCAGCAAGAAACAGCTTTCCTCTTAAAACTAGATTTTAGAGTGCTGCTTTCCCATTCAAAACCCTGACACAGAACTAGGGTTGGTTTTAAGCATGTTGCTATGTGGTTGCTAGGGTGTTGCTGGGTGGTTTTCTATGTGTCTCTATGATATTCACCCTATTCTGGTGTTCTTATTGCCAGGGTACTCCTATGCAGATGCTAAGGTGTTCTGAATGGTTTTAGTATGTTGCTGTGTTGTTGCTAGGGCATTGCTATGTGGATTTCATTGTGTCTATTAGGCGTATATTCCACCCAGAGCCATTGAGAACCAGAGTTGCGACATGCTCAGATCTCGCCGTCACGTGGTTCATGGAGCTCTCAATAGTTCCAAACAACTCAGCGCTGTCAATGTGCTTGAATGGGTTTAAGTATAGACAGCAGTTTCACTATATTTGCAGCAATTTCTGGTAATTATTA
>NW_015771192.1:0-776 GCF_001515625.1 Sinocyclocheilus rhinocerous
GAGCAGGAGGGAGTGAGAGAAAGGGAACGAGGGATTGAGAAAGAGAGAAACAGAGCGAGAGAGCTAAGGTGACTCGCTGGCCTGGCACGCTCGATAAAACGGGTCAGCTCACCTTACTGCTGCTGAATGAGACCTGTGTGGGTATGTGTGTCTGCTAGATCACGAGAGTAGACTACAGACGGGACGGAGAAAAGATGGATAGATAGGCCTGTGAAGAAAAAGAGAGAGGGGAGATAAGGCATGAGAACGTAGGTGGAAAAAGCAAGTGATTCATGAAAATAAGGAATAAAATGATGTGCAAAAAGGCTCTAATACTCTAGCTAAAAACATGAGCTCTGTTCTAAAACATAGATTACCTCATGGCCTTTCAAAGGCAGCATCCTAACTGTCATGAAACTGCTTAAATTACCAATTTGAAACACTCTACATAGATAGCAACTCACAGTAGTGAAAGAGACAAGACTCACAATTGTTTTTAATATAGTTAGATGTTAGCATGTTGCTATGCTAACTGTGTGGTACTGTAATAAACAAAATACAGAGCACACACAAATATTGGGTAAAATAATATGTTTTTATTTATCTCAAACTATTTTTACTGACATACAGCACATTAAGGCAGCACATTAGATTTTGGAACAGCTCAAATGTCTTTTTTAAGTACCTAGGGATTTTCAGAATAACATTTGATTGCTCATATTTAGCTCTTTTATACATCTTATCTAATTTCATCACATTTTAATGAGATTTAATGGATGTATATATATATATATATA
>NW_015771193.1:0-776 GCF_001515625.1 Sinocyclocheilus rhinocerous
AGCTACAACCTGTCCACATACAAAACCTGAGTATCAGTTAGAACGACAAATAAATACTTTATTCTGAAACAGCAGCCATTTAAAATGTTATTTGTATATTTTTAATTTTCATTTCGTCATTCTAAATAAATGTAGCCTATTCATCAGAGTGGGTGGGCCTGTGCCCGTCAGGCCCATCCGCTGCCTACGCCCTGGTGTGAATATGGACCTCTGAATTTGAAATATCTGGGGAGATTCAGTATAGAAAAATAGTCAATAATCTCTTGCCAGGTGTTCTCCAAACACATAAGGCATTAGGAGAGATTCAGAGCTGGAGGTTTCAAAAAGTACTGCATAAAAGGGTGTCAATAATTGTGGCTAACCTCTATTTGAGAAAAACATTTATTTCACAACGACATTTCCCCTGATTTTCAATTGTTTTACTTTAACGAAAGGTTAGGTTTTTGTGAATTTTTGAATTTTTAATAAAATTTTTAATGAAAGTTCAAAAGAATTAACAATACAGATTTATTTTCACTTCTTTGTTCATATTTATCAAGGGTGTCAATAATTCCGGCCGTGACTGTATGTAACACAAAATAAAATTTCAGTTACAAAAGTTGTGAAGATCGAGATTTCAATTATATTTTGACCACTGAATTAGGAAATGTCCACGCGGTTTCCAGTTAATATAGCATAGTAACGTTAGATGAAGATACTGCTAGAGTAGAAAACGCGACGGTCGGTGGCACAATAAGGCCCTGTGTCCACCAAAGCGTTTTTAGCCAGCTGAAAAC
>NW_015771194.1:0-776 GCF_001515625.1 Sinocyclocheilus rhinocerous
GAGATCAGTCACTTGAGAGGAATGCTAACTCTCCTAGGTCTCCCTTTAGCCTTAGCAACAAAAGCAAAACAGAGATGTAGAAAGAGAAGCAGAGAGATCTCTGGAGATGGAGCCAGACAGGGACAGTAAGAGACAGAGAGGAAGTGACTGGGAGTTAGAGAGGGATGGAAACGAGAATTGGAAATGGGTAAAGAGCAGGAATGGAAGAATAGGTGAAGAGGAGAACAACAAACAAATACAAATTAGCAAGGGACTTAAAGTCAGGCCAACTGTGTGATTGGTGATTATACCTAGTGAAATATGGGTAGATAACTAACTAAACGACATCCTAACTGAAGTGGAATCTCATATGTGATTGATTTGGAACACCCTAAGCGCACTGCAGGGTCGACTTGAAAATGATTAGAGTTTAGGGTTAGCATGCTGCTAAGCTAACAACGTTGAAACTCTTAAAGTTTGGCACACAAATATGGAAGTAGTTCCATTTAATGAGACTTAAAACTTTTTCCTGTTCATTTGGTTTAATTAACACATGAGTGTCATCTCAAAGTGCATAAGGAGGACTTTTAAATGTGCAGTTGGACAAGCATCCAGACCATTTAGCATTTAGATATGTCCTCACTGTGGACGGGTGATATTCAAAGAATTGGATCATGTGTTCTAAGAATGTTTTGCTGTTTCCAGAGAATGTTAATTCTGAATGTTCTGTGAACGTTTTAAACATTTTAGCGTTTTGCAAACATTATGTGAATGTTACTTTTGAATGTTCTCTGAAC
>NW_015771195.1:0-776 GCF_001515625.1 Sinocyclocheilus rhinocerous
CCATTAAAAACTGGAATTTACGCTCAGTTTGTCTGAACAGAATAAAGCTCACTTTTTGATTTGATTGGCCTTCGCAATCATTTCGACATTAACGAGCGCTGTTAGAAACAATGATCATTCTAAAAATGTAACTTTTAAATATTTTTGTCAAATATCGTCAAACATCAAACATTGAGGTGGACAATTCACAGCGCTGGTTCCATGAAAAAAAATAACCAGCATATGAGGAACATTACACAAAATATGACAGAAATGTCTTTTTTTTTGGTGAAATGAGGAAGAACTGCTGTTTTCTGTCAGTGTTGACACGGCTGAACTCCTCCTGGAAAATATAACGAGCCGTTTTGGAGAGAAACAGCTGAAAAACCCATGTATTTCTGGAGTGAAAGTCAAGCTCTAAATAATCTGAGCATTATTATCTTAACATTACAAGATCATTATGAATGTTCACAGGTCAAATTGGTTTACAGACGGTTAACAAACCGAAGCACAGGGTGACTGGTACTATATGAAATAAAAAGCCATTTCCTTCACAAACAGAGTGCTTTCATCTTTCAAGGCTACTCTGGATGTTGGTTTCCCGCTCGTGTTACAGAGAAACCCACGTCCTCGTCTTAAAGACCTTCCACCCGAGCTCAGAATAGTGCTTTATCTCCCGCACGCCGCCGGATGAAGTGTGACTTCTGAGAGCCCAGCGTTCACTAGTATTACAGCGCGAGCAACGTTTATGAACAGATCTGAAAGGAAGCGCTGACCTTTAGCCTCAGCTAAATGAA
>NW_015771196.1:0-776 GCF_001515625.1 Sinocyclocheilus rhinocerous
GGGGATGGCGGATGGGTGGCGTCTGGGTACCAGAGTGCAATAATGCGACCCAACAGGTGAGGCAACTGCGGGGCATTCTAAAAGCAGGGTGTCGGCTCTCACCTTGAAGTCCATTGCCATTTGCACTGGTGCAAGAAGGAGGTGGAGATGCTTGGGGCCTGACAACTGGAGCAAAGGCGCTTTTTTGTTTCACTGCAGAGATGACATTGGCAGGTGAGAATGAGAAAATGCCGTGTGTACTGCTACAGTTTGAAGAGAGGCTGACCGAAGAGGCTGCCATGGTAGGGCTCGACGGAACTACTGCAACAAAGCAGACATAGTCACCACTCAGAGAGAGTTCACTTCTTACAGACGAAGAGTCAAGAGAGCCGGGCCTCGCCTCTTTTTCAAATCATATTCATGGAATGAAAACAAATCAGGGAGAAATGGTCATGAGGATATGGGGAAAATTTGGGTTGCGGGTCTTTTTTGGGGGGACCAAAACAAACAAGCAAATCATCAGGTAAATGGAGTTGGAATGGGATATGAGATGTCCTGCCTTGGCCACTTTCTGGATAATAGGCGTTCTTATCGACTCTGACTGGGTCATTTTGCCGAAAACATTATTTATTTATTTTTTTTAGAGATTTTGGGTGCTGTTTTGGTGGCCTGCTTTATAATTGCAATTGCTTTTGCTTTTCAACAGCTGCTTTGATTGGTCGGATTCGTTAAATGTCTCGGTTGTTCAGCCTCCAGAGTCACCCCTCCTTTTATCCAGTAGCACACATTCCCAAAAG
>NW_015771197.1:0-776 GCF_001515625.1 Sinocyclocheilus rhinocerous
TATGTTTGAAGATGCAAGATAATATCTGGGCTCAGCAGAAGCTTTCGCACATTCTACAACATTTGCAAGATCACTTCCGATAACATCTGAACATGTGAGAAATGAAGTATTAGTCATATGTGTTAGATCTTCAGAAGCATTGTAATCAGAAAAAATGACCGTTGTCGCCATAATTGCATGATTTATTTGGTAGCTAACTAAAATATTTACATTTAGAGAATTACGATCTTAAAGCTGCCTTTTTTCCCCAGAAGCAAAATATCTTCAGGCAGGATTCAGTATATTGTAGCTGAAAAAGGTAGTGCCATATGTAAAACAACAACGAAGGAGTTGTGTGTCAGGAAAATGCAAACTGTTTTTCTCTTTAGAGATGCACTATACGTTTTGACCTCAAGGTTAAATATGAATATTTACCAGCTTTTTTGCATTGACTGGAGAATAACACAAATCTTCTTACACAATAATCTACGCAAATGCTCTGTATGCCATTGCTGATGAAATCTGGGCCTTGCAGTTTGTATTCCTCAGAGATGTCCCCATTTACCCATTCCTTTTTGTGTACAGGACCAAACTCGACAATGCATACAAAAGTTTTTTTTTTCTTTCTACATTCGTACCAAAATAAAAAACAAATAAGCACACAACACTGTTTTTATATCACTGTGGTGTAGGCAACTGGGGTACAGCAATGTGGTGTGAAGACACACAAATTTTGGTGTAGTAAATTAATGTTAAGAAAAAGTCAGTGTTTTATTTAAATGTCTGTGGTTAATACA
>NW_015771198.1:0-776 GCF_001515625.1 Sinocyclocheilus rhinocerous
TATTTTTAACTATTTTTATTTCTACCCAACAGGGCTGCAATCCTGTCTAGCAAGTCTCCTACTCTCATTACTATGGTGAAAACATTTTGCCCTTTCAGAGTAACTTCAAACCTGGGTGTGTACAATCACTTTAGGGGCATTTGAGACCGTGTCTGTGTTTGACAAATGTCCTGACACTCTTTATTCATGACTCACTGTACTGCTTTACATTAACAACATGTTACAGAACCAGTTTGAACTAAGAACAATCTCTTGAGTATTTGCTTGTATTTTGCATCAAGTATGGCTCAAAGTTTCCATAGACCCTGAAACACACAATACTGACAGCATCTAATATAAATATAATTTGCATATGAACAGCTTTAGAGATGTACAAATGTTTATGAATCCTTATTAAATTAATATTGAGTTAATGGAATTAATCAGTTCATTCTATCATATTTCTAATCAATGAGATTAATTCTATTTTCACATTTTTAATGCATTTGACACATTTACTTAATTTAAAATGGTCTCATTTTGCTATGTTCAGTGTGACCTTTGGTGTCATATACAACTCTTTTCAAGGGATTACATGATTAGACAATGTAAAAACAAAGTGTGCTGACTTTGCTAAATATCATGCCACTAGACATTAGTGGGGGGAAAAATCTAAAATCTTTTTGTGTGGATTCAGTTTCTTTTGCTGTTCTTTCATTTGCTGTGACAAAAATGTACATGCTCAGACAGAACCAAAATCTTTTCAGTACATATAGACTGCAGTAAAAAAAAAAAAA
>NW_015771199.1:0-776 GCF_001515625.1 Sinocyclocheilus rhinocerous
AACTATTCCTTTGAAGCACAATCAGAGTGTTTATGTTATCAAGAACAAAATAAATCCTAAAGAATGCCCAGTAAGTGTAGATGATCATATTTCAGCATTTGATGATGATGATGAATTGAAAGCCTCTCTCTCTCTGACAGTACTGCTACAGTAAAGCAGAGGCCAGACGTGACGCAGCTAGTATTGCTCTGATGAACTCCACATTTAATGAGTTGCCCTGCCGCCGTATCACTCCCGAGTTCATATCACGCAGCGTGAAGGAAGCTGTCAGCACCACCAGCGTGAGTCTCATTACTATTAAGCTGCTTATCAACAATCCTGAGTTTGCAGTTGACACTGCTGAGATTTACATGATGTTTAGGCCTTTTTGGCGGGCGAGTACATTATTAACAGTAGCAAGAAATCTCATTTGTACATTCCTGCTCAGTTGTAGATTACTTTTGGTGTATACAGCTCTAAAAGCTTTCCAGTCTATAGAAACAGTATAATTTGGAAGTACGGAAGGCCACCCACTATAGTTATAGATCCATGTCTTTGCACTGGCTCCATCCCACATGCTCCACCTTGTTCCTTATAATGAAGAGCCAAGAAGCAATTCCAATGATAAATTGGCTTTGTACCAACAACAACAACAACAAAAAAAAAATTGTAATTAAAAAAAAACCTCTACAAAGAAAAAGTCATGTCACCCTCCCTCAACCCAAACCTGAATGTAGCTGCCAAGATTTTCACATTCTGTGGGAGTGTGTGTATGTGTGTGTCTGTGTGGCCTCCCT
>NW_015771200.1:0-776 GCF_001515625.1 Sinocyclocheilus rhinocerous
TTCATTCTAATTCAAACACACTGATTAATTAATTAACTCTTTACAAAGAGTCATTGAATAATTTGCTCAAGCGATTCTTTCAAAAGTGCTGATTCATTGAGGAACGCCAATACTGTAGTTGTTCGGAGATGTGCAGCAGATTCTGTTGTTGCTTCGTTTGGAAATATTTTTGCTGGTGCAGAAAAAACAGACATTAACTGGCAATATTGTGCCTAAAAGTTTTTAGTATATTAGTATAATGTTAATATAGTGTTTTTGAATATTTCTGTTTTTGGACCTTATCAAATGCCCTGTTTTTTGACATTTACCATGGTAATAATTTTTTTTTTAACATTTACCATGTTAATACAATGTTTTGATGATGGGTATATGGGATGATGGGTACCCTATAGTAGGTGTCTGTTCTGTGTGAACTGGCATGATCTCTTTACTTTTTCCTCCTTTCCCGCAGGACCTCCTCTCTCCTTGCATGGTCAGCATTGCGTCTTTCCCTGTATTTTTGTGTCCTCTCTTTACTTGGCATTTCTGCCTGACACTGACAAAAAAAATTCATCTTTTAATATGCAAAGCATGGCAAACATGGTGAAACATGGTAAAATTAAGTATAAAATTGAAAAGGAATACATTAATTGTATGGGTAATTTAATGTTCACCATTAAATTCTTTCAATATGTTTTGAATGTTTATTTATTTATCATTAAAAAGGGGTGTATATGTAATATTGTGTGACAAATACACTTTACTATATATGGTTCAAAAACACTAGTATTTACTAT
>NW_015771201.1:0-776 GCF_001515625.1 Sinocyclocheilus rhinocerous
CAAAAATATATATAATGCCATTCTCTTCTGAGCAAACAGGTTGAGTCCGGATGGTTCCACTCAGGTGTGTTGGGTTGAGTTAGCGGGGGCAAGCAGAGAGGAGAGGACCAGTGTGTGTGTGTGTGCGTAACTGTTACAGAAAAGTGATGTTTAAATGTGTGTTTGGGGGATGAGCTCTAAGGCTCTACATTAAGGCACCGGACGAAAGAAATCAAATCAGAGAACAAAAAAACCCAGCTAGAGAAGATCTCTCACACTAACACACAACACTAACCCCTGGACTAAAAGTCTTGTCTAGGATGTCGTACTGAATGCTACACCGCTCCTCTGTGCCGACAGACAACGTCTCCAGGTCCACTGACGGTCTTTATGTAGTGGTGAATGCACTTTTTGCTTAAATTCATTTCTTTCTTTAAACTTTAAAATAAGAAGAAACATGAAAGGACTTTCTCTTTACATTTGTATTTTTTTTTGTCAGAAATAAAAATGATGTCAGTAAGCAGTCGTGAGTGTGAGAAACATTAGAGATGTGTTTTACAGAGAATCCCGTGAGGAGAGAACGGAAGAGTGTTAGACAAACGAGGAATGAGTGAATGAGAGAGAGAAAGAGAGGGATATAGAGAAACAGATGGTGGGTGTGTGTGTGTGTTTGTGTAAAGTGTGTGAGTATCTGTGTGTGTATGTTCAACTGCAGCACTTGGTCTTCCATCCTGTGACTCCGCCTCCAGTGCTGATGTCCACGTTTTCACTGTTGGGCTCTTTTACGGGCGTCTGCG
>NW_015771202.1:0-774 GCF_001515625.1 Sinocyclocheilus rhinocerous
TTCAAACAATCTTGTTTTATCTGGGCAGGGGAGTTTCTTGGCAGAGCCGTGCTTTGCATACTTACCTATTTACTTGGTATGTATATTGGCAAAAAATAAACGCTTTTCTTAAAGAGGAATATTCACATTTAGAGATAGTGAAGGAAAATGATTAAATCGATTGTCATAAATTGGTATGAGGTTATCAATGACCCCATGCACTTAGATATTAGCGAGTGCTATTAGAGAGCAAGCAGTGCAGTTGCTCTGTGTGTCTGTATGCAGGTATGTCGCTGTGTTTTGCAGACTGATTTGCGATGTGAGAACTCGAGATACGAGGTTGCTATTAACCTCCATCTCAGGTCATCCGATCACACGAGTTCAGCCGAACCATTTGCACCTCATGCGTCTCTGATTTCATGACTATAAACGTCACTCAGTGCGTCTGTGCATGTTGATAAAGCACAAAGTAAAAAAGCACTGCACTCAAAATAAGCATCAACATTTAGTTATTCAAAACTCTTGCGTGGAACACAAAAGGAGCGATTCAGCAGAATGTCCAAATTGCTCTTTTCCATACAATGAAAGTGAATGTGAATAGTGACCACAGCCGTCAAACAAGACTTTCAGTGAATAATGATTTCAATTTCAGCCTTTTTGCTCACACAAAGCTGTCGAAAAAAGAAAATCTGCTGAAAAGCGTGAATGGGTGCCAAGTCCAAACAGCTGATAAAAACATCACAATAATCCAAAGTAATCCACAGCACTCCAGTCCATCAGTTAACATCTGGAGAA
>NW_015771203.1:0-776 GCF_001515625.1 Sinocyclocheilus rhinocerous
AACATAATGTTCTTTTTAGCAACGTCATATGACCCCTTTAATTGTATGTTTTGTCCTTCTGGAGCTTTACAGGCCATTTTTGTTTTCATTGCATATAAAAGAGTGCCCTAAACACATCTGCTGTGTTTCACTAAAGAAAAAGGTTATATGGGTGAGCAAATGATTACAAAATATTCATTTTTAGGTGAACTATTCCTTTAAACTGCTGGTCTTGAATGATTAGAGTATTTTCAGAGGAGACCTGGGGAGTCTAAGACGAAGTAGTCTTGCAGTTATTGCCTCTGAAGCTTAGCTTTAAATCTTATTGCTTCCACTGTCATAAGGTCTCGGCTTCATCCCTCAAATACGATGCAGGATGTAGACTGTTTCCTCCGATAGCAATGCAAATGCTGAATTTAAATGAAATGTTATTTTCTAGTCGAGTTCCTATGGAGAACAAGAAACTGTTGTATTTCCTCTTGCACTACATACAAGGACAGACAGTTTGTACATGCATTAAGGATGTGTACTTGATGAATGCAAAATGGACTCAGGCGTCAACATAAAAAGAATCACAAGGCCGAAGTAAACAGTTATATCTCCACATTTCTCCCCATCCCTGTTGAGCTATTGGCTTTATTGTGGCTCTCAAAGGAGAAATGACTATGTTTTACATGAAAGTTATCTTCCACTTTGGTTTACAGCCTACGGCAAGTCATGAAGTCCACACAACTCCAGCTGAGAGACAAAAAGCAGAGTGTACAACTTTGTCAGAAACTGAGTGACAGAAACCTAGC
>NW_015771204.1:0-776 GCF_001515625.1 Sinocyclocheilus rhinocerous
AAATAATATTGTGAAATACAAGAGAACCAAGTACGGAAGCAGGCCGCAGATATAAATAGACTTTTAAATGTGACATAAAACATGTAATAATATATAGCTATATACATTCAAATATAACTCAACTGCGATCCCCTATGTGTGAGTCTGTGCAGTACATGCGTCTGGCTGCTAGCATTATTAGCTCTCGGTCAGTCAGTGATGTCACTGGAGCGTTCAGAGTGATCCGCTGTCAAATGATGGAAAATAAACCAAAGTAAGATTCAGACATGAGCAAGCAAACATTTAATCACTGAACTATTTATCTGGGTGAGTTGGGTGGGCCAAAAAAATAAAAAAATACTAGCTCCAACTTCTCCTTCAGACACCGAACACCAAACCACACGCACAGGATTTTGGGACATCATAAGCAGCGAAGGATAACACTTTAATACTGTATAAACCCTACAGTGCCTTCCGAACACACTGAAAACACTTATTTGGACAAACACGAGCAGGACTACTTAACTTTCATTCACTTTTAAAATAAATGTTATGAATGTATTTGTTTCAGTTAATTACTAAAAAATGAGTAACTAATAATAATAATAGGAAAAGCAGGAAGTGACGCAGCGGCGTGTTCCTGTGTGTTTGTGTTGAAGTGCGGAGGGCGCGGCGCTGGTGACTCAGGCATGTTGGGTTTCCTAGCAACAGCTGTTGTTTTCTTATGAGCTCTGGAGCCAAATGTGAACGTCTGGATGTCATTGAGAACACAGAGAGAGAGAGAGAGAGAGAGAGAG
>NW_015771205.1:0-776 GCF_001515625.1 Sinocyclocheilus rhinocerous
TTAATATGGTTAATAATAATCATCATTATCATCATCATAAAAAATATTCATATTAATAATTATATTAAAATGTATATAAGCTAATAATAATTTTAAATATATATAATAATAATAATAATATAAAATAATGTTAAAATAATAACTTTTTTTTCCCTGTGGGGAGAGAATCAGAATATTTATAAAATCCACTTGTGATAGAAAAACCCATATTATGCTTCTTTCCTGGGCTGTTTTTCTCTGTTGTTTGTCTGTTAGTTGTGATATTGTCATGTGGAGGTGATTGACAGCGCTGTGCCGCGTGTGATTGGTCAGGTGCCGAGTGAGGGGCCGGATCAGGCGCTGATGCAGAAATCGTCCCGCTCGTACACACACCAGGGCAGCAGACATCGCACCCGCAGCCGAGACCGAGAGAGAGAGCGAGACCAGGATCAGGAGCGAGACGCCGAGTGGCCCGCAGAGAGAGCGCCCGAAACACACTCACAGGTACATATAGAAGCATTTATACGTCCGGATGATCAGCAGTGTCGTATTAGTGTCACTGAGATACTATGATATAAGAACAGTGTTTACAAAGTGCTTTACATACAAGAAAATACATGTTAATTTGCATTCACAAAAATAAAACATACATACACTAGCATTCAGGAGTTTGGGGTCGGTGAGATTTTTAATGCGTAAAAATACTGTAAAAACTGTAAAAAATGTGAAATATTTTTACAATCTAAACCAGTTGTTTTCTATGTGAATATCTGTTAAACTGTCATTTATTTCTGTGA
>NW_015771206.1:0-776 GCF_001515625.1 Sinocyclocheilus rhinocerous
GCAAGTCCCTCCTTATATGAAGTTAAAGTGTTAAAGTTTGTTCAAATCCCCCCAACCTTAAGCATGAGCAATACTTATAAGCCTTAGCAAATAGCACTAAATGTAGCTGACTGAAATAATCAGCTGTCAGCGAGGAGGAGAGAGCACTTACATTAAGATAATCCTGCTAAGACTTACATTAATATTTTACATTTACATTTAAATGAGACTTGGAAGCGTCTTGCAAATGTTGAGATGGGTAATTTAAGATCATTTAAATGTCAATAACAGATAAAAATGCTTGATGCAGGTATTCCGGGATTTTGTGGGTGAAATTAATAAGTATGGTTATGAAACCAGTCTCCAAACAAAATATAAAAATGAAACCAAAGCAAAACTGAAATAAATTGCAGTCAAGTCCCAATGCAATAATTCTTGCTAAGGTAAGTGTCACTATTACTTATTGCTCATAGTATTAATTTTTGACAGCAAACTTATCCTGCACCATCGGTGCAGTATCTTTCCCCCCATAACAGATTTGGGCAAAACCACATATTAGTGGACTTGAAAACACCAAGAATATACTAGCAACCACTTAGCGACCACTCGGTCCCCTAGCAACGACATAGCAATGCTCTAAATATACTCAGAACATCTTACTGTCATTGCTTATGTTTCATAACACTATTCACAATGCAACACAAGTATGTCACTTATGATAGAGCAGCAGTAAAGAGTATCTTGTTCAAGTTCGATAGGTTAGCACAAAACTCTATGCATGTTAAAGGGGTCATATG
>NW_015771207.1:0-776 GCF_001515625.1 Sinocyclocheilus rhinocerous
ATGTGTACATAGTTAAAGTCATTCAATTTTAAAACAACAGAGATAAAATGGTTTCTCCCACCTCCCATGATGCACCACAGCACAGATATAAAAGTTAATTCCAGGAGTTGCTCTGTTTTTTCATCTGGTTCCAGCAAGCGGTCAGATTGGGCCCTAAAACTCCTCATTTGTAAGTTGATTTGAATAAAATAAAAAAAATGTAAAAGTAAAATGTTCTGGGTTTGACTTAATTGTAAAAGTAAAGTAAAACAAAGTAATACATACTGTAGCCAAGCTCAACTCACTGTAAAAAGTTTCACAATTTATGTTCACATTGAAATTGGAAAGACCCATGACCTCTTCAATGTAAAAAAAAAAATAATTCATTGCGACATATTTTCATCATTTGGTTGTTTTATATATGAGGGCAGTATATGTTGTTTTTTTCTCCGTGTGTGTTAGAATTACAAAAATGGGTAAATGTACAGTAAAGGTTTGTGGAAACAATTAATCATTTAGTTGCTTAATGTTTTATTGCAACTATAAAGACAATGACTAGTATTTGTTTATAAAGCTTTTTTTAATAAAATGAATTCAACAGAATCTTTGCTAATATTAATTACTGTGTGGCTCTCATTTTCCCAGGTTGTTTGGACTGAACCAGAGTCGGATCCAGGCTGACTGTGTTTGTGACAACTTAAACTGCAGCCTGTGCCAAGTGACCAGTGAAGCATTTTCAGCGATCAATATCTGTCAAATCAAGTCACCTTTATTTATATAGCGCTTTTAACAATACA
>NW_015771208.1:0-776 GCF_001515625.1 Sinocyclocheilus rhinocerous
GGAGAGGCAGAGACAAACCGCCGCTCACAGACCTGGGGTAAGACAATTTTAAGTCATCTCCTGAAGCAAAGGCTGTTCTAAACAGTTGCTAAAAGTTTTGTCCCTGAGTTGACAAACTCAGGGACAAAAAGATTGCAGATGAAGACATAAATATACCCAATTCTTTTCAATATTAGAAAGTATCAAGAAAAAAAGCTAAATCTAAAACCTGTAGAAAAAAAAGCTAAATCTAAACTCTTAAAACAGAATATTTCATTCTATATAATTTGCTTATTAAAACATCATGTAGTTATCTTACCAACATATTAATCAATTCTATTGAAATCAACGGTTAGTCATGTGTCTGATGCTTCATGCTAAATGGCTGTTGATGGAGCTGCTTTCCAAATCACTAATTTATGAGGTACCATTTAGGATGCTGTCTTTTAAGGTAGCTACTAATGTAGGCAGTAGACATTGAGGCAGCTCAGTTGGTTTTGGAACCTTTTGTGTTTTCACTTTTGTTTTGGAGAACATTTACTATCCTCATGTCCTTTGTTTCATGATTCTTAGTGTCCTCTTTGAGTGGAAGGAGAAACTAAAGCCGGACTGTCAAATTATACAGACCACGCCCTCTGGTCGCCCTGCTAATATCAGTAGCTCCTCCTCCCAAAGGATCTACATCACATATCGGCGTGCCTCTGAGAATCACTCTCACACCACGCTGGCTGTCACAGACATCTGTGTCATTGTTCCCGGCAAGGGAGAGACACCACCACATGCTTTCTGCAAGGTGG
>NW_015771209.1:0-776 GCF_001515625.1 Sinocyclocheilus rhinocerous
CGTCGATTAACCGGTGAGAAAATTTCCTCACCGTCACAACCCTAGCACTTAAAAGACCCATCATTTCAGCTGTGACACAGGGTCAGTTCCCAGGACACAGATTAAGTCTTGCCTTGGATTAAAAAGTTCACAATTCTCAAAATCTTATTTGACAGAATAATCCAGGGCAAAGATTAATCTGTGTCTAGGCAACCAGAACTTCTCATATTGTGAATCCTTGAACCCTGAAATTCACCTTGCCAGGGAATATTCTGATGCTGATTTGCCTCTATTGTAAATAGAATCCAAGCGATCCAGACATCCTTTTATTATGATGTAACAGTGAGCATTCACCGTGTTTCCTTGGACATGACAAAGGCAGGAATTTGGAATATTTCCAAATTTAAGGATCATCTGACTCATACTTTATCTATTTCTTGATGTCCCTAAACATAATTTATGGTGCATTAATTAAGTTAACAATCAGCCATGGAAGACTCAAGGTCATCATCCTTCATGAGCTGCTTTTTTCCTTCATCCAAGCAAAGCTACAAGAAGAAAAGTGACATCAGAAAAAAGGTTAATTGCTCTCCTGACCACAAACAGGCTGAAGCAGGCTTAATATTACCATACTGAAAAATGCCATCAATATACAAAAATATAAATAAATAATGACAAATCATTAAAAGTTAATGAACAGAGTTTAATATTACTGTCTTCTGGCTGCTATATTTGAATCCCAGAAGTATAATTATGATCACAGAAGGGGATGAAAGGAAGGAAAGAACAAAAGAAAT
>NW_015771210.1:0-777 GCF_001515625.1 Sinocyclocheilus rhinocerous
AAAAAAAAAAAAAAAAAAAAAAAGCATTCACAGGAAGTAAACATAGGCCTATCAACAATACTTTGCATTAATCACTTTTACGTTATCTTCATCGGATGAAACATGGACAAATGCATAAATACTGGCATCATTGTCGATTATATATCGCCGAAAAGATAACGCTTGACAGTTTGGATAACTACTACGTGTGCTAGATGAACAGAATGCATCCGTGACATTTCCTAAAGAAATTAATTTTAAAATGTCGCTCCACGAAGTATTGTATTATTGTAATTCTCACACTGATCCTACGTGTGGAGAACATCTGCTTCTGGACGCTCTCCGCCAGTCGTTTCACGCTCGTTTCACCCACACATACTGCGATGAATGTCAAAGGGATGTGTCTTTAATACCTAATGAGCGCCCTACCTAGACAGCATTCTTATACGTCACAGGCGCGCGCAACATTTTTGGCCGTTTGAGAATCTGAATCGACACGCTTCTTCGATGGCCAAAACCGCTGTTCACTAGGTAGTCCGCTTACTCGGTTTTGAGACACTCATGCTTTTCAAAGCGCCGTGAGCTGCTCCGCGCTGCTCAGTCTGACAGCCACATCTCATCGATCAAGAACTGATCAATACTAAAAGTGATCTAACTATCGGAAACTAACTGGAGACTTTTTCCAGCATGGATCAATCTGCGGACGGAAATACAGAAAGCAAACAGAATGCTGCGAAACCGCTTTATCAGCGTTATTTAGTGTCTTTTCCAACCATAGTGTGTTTAGTGTTATCGCTG
>NW_015771211.1:0-776 GCF_001515625.1 Sinocyclocheilus rhinocerous
AAAAAAAATTTTTTTTTTCTTAAATTTGTGGAAAATAATCCAAGTCTGACCTACATGTAATGGAGAGACAAGTTTTTTATCTTCATAATCTTTTTTGGCTTTGCTATTCTAGGAGATTTTAAAAGACCATATGAGCAGTTTGCTGGCAGTGGGGTAATTTGGGCTCTTTATTTTACAGTTTAGTTTAGAATTTCACAACACAGACAAACAACTTGTCATCAAACCTACCTGTGGTAACAGAAAAGGAGAAAAAACTTTGTCCTTAATATAAAAATAAAGTAAATTCTATGCTTTATACTGTGCATATACCATACTTTGTTTATGTCTTCTAAAAGTGACTGGTACCTTTCAGGCAGTGCTAAAACATGAAACAGAAAGCTTTTTGACACAAGGGAAGATGCTTTTCTCCTCATCTCATGGTAGCTTGTGTTGAAAGCTTCCATATAGCATCCATATCATATGCCCAAGTCTGGTCTAGTCCTTCACCCTCAGTGGCTGTGGGAGTCCAGTCAGGAAATGGGAAGCGACAGGTAATTACACGAGTCTCATCTGGTAACTCATTCTCCAGTTTCCTACCCAACACCTCCATCTGTAGACCACAAAGCACACTGTATTGACCAAGGTAATTATTGGCAAGTCAGACAGGTGGTTTTATTTATTTATTTTTTGCATTAGTATTTTGCATTAAGAAGCAGGCCTGTGTCCTTCCACATGTCTCACACAACATTTTGTTTAAAATTACTTAAAGGGGTCCTATTATGCTTTTTCACTTTTTC
>NW_015771212.1:0-777 GCF_001515625.1 Sinocyclocheilus rhinocerous
GCAGCATGGCAAATTCTGCTGGTCTTTTCAGCAAAACGACTGTCCTTTATACAACACAGATTCAACAGAAGCAGCAGACAATCCATCCGTGTGTGTTCGGGGGTCATTGTGTGGAGAGCATCGCATCAGAAATGATGGAGAGTCTGAATGGATACATACGATGACACTGCATCTTACAGACTCCATTAATACTTCAGCCCGTCTTCGAAGAGATTTTTCCTCTCACCTTGTATAGATCTTTTTATTTAGTTCTGAAAGACTATCAAGGTTAGCAGCATTTAGTGATTTAGCTTATATTCTTTGCCCTGGCGTGTTTGAAATGATAATGGCACTCCTAGAATATGACATGAATGTCAGAAGGTCGAAACTTTGTGTGCTGGTTTTCAGACAAGGTTTAACTTGCATACAATTATGGCTGAATAGAAATATTGGATTATAAAATGGGAGAGAAATACTTTTTGACATTCATTTGCAGCTGTAACGCAGTGTTCAGGGTCAAAGAACAATCACACCGCCTGAATTCTGATTTCTGCATGAAGTGAAGCTCCAGAGACGATCTGCTATGGCAGAAAACACGCACTCGCCAGCCATTAAATAATACAGCCAGAATGAAGATGTTATTCTTTATTATTCTTCATAACTGATGTCCTGCACAATTGCCGCTTCAACATGGCCCCTGATGAAAGAATACATGAATAATTGCAGGCTGGGACCGAGACCAGAATGAAAGAGACGAGTCCAGATCGTCCATCAGACCGGCAGAGCAGGAATAATCAA
>NW_015771213.1:0-777 GCF_001515625.1 Sinocyclocheilus rhinocerous
TTTATATTTACAGTACGTTGTGACCTATTTTAAAACTTTTCTTAGAGTCTATAATCTTTTTATGCCATAATGCATGCAATACCCCACAACCCCACCCACGTCACAGAATTTAAAATCTCACAGGCATAATTATAACTGGTAATTTCCCTCTTTAAGAATAACACCACATTTGGGCTACGCTCCACTGGCACTCACCAGGTATAATAAGAGAGCTGGCCTTGTGTTTCGAGCTGTAGCTTGTCAAAAACAAAGTTCTTATAATCATTGCTGTTACATCCAAATTGAATTGTTTCAGTGTTGATATAAGTGAGTGCAAATGAGTTCTTGCAAACGGTACTAATGGTTTTAGGGCACTCAATCTTTTGATGCACAGGAGTGGATATGGTTGGTTCTTGGATAATTTTGCATATGGTCACATCACAGCTTAAAAAAATATTTTTATGATACAACAAAAACAATAGAGCTATAATAGACATTTAAAACTTTTAAAACTGTTTAAAATAAGACCAAAATAATTCACATTTCTCAGTAATGCGATTACTGAATCTTTGCATCAGTTTCATCTCTTCATTGCTAGTCAGTTGCTCTCAAATGGGTAAAAGGCTTGTTTTGTGGAAAGTATAATGTAATAATAAATTTACAGATTTTGGAAGTACAAACAAAGTCATTTTATAATTTGCAGAGAAAATCGTAAACTGTCATTCCCACAATTCTCTGCATAAAACTTTTATTTTTATATATATAATCATGTTTCTTGATCTTTTTTTTAATCAGTTA
>NW_015771214.1:0-776 GCF_001515625.1 Sinocyclocheilus rhinocerous
AATCAGAATCAAGCACCGGAACTATCCGCTTTATAAAAGCATTTTATTTCCTTATAACATATAATTTACTCTAGAAATTATTTTGCTTTCCTATTAGTTTATTTTTATTATTGTTTATTCATTTATTGTCTTATTTTATGTCTTGTTCTGATTTTTTGAGAATGTCATGTCAAAAGCCCTTATAAAAATGATTTAAAAAAATGATTTGACCTTTTAATTTATTAATTTACTGCTTTTTTATTATATATTATTTATTACTTTTTATTCATTCATTCATTCATTCATTCATTCATTCACTGTCTGTCATGTTTTGATTTTTGATCTGGTTCTGATTTGTTAAGACTTTATTATTGGTTTCTTAAAACTGTATGCCATTTTAGTGTTAGTAATATTTTGTATTCAGTTTATTAGAAAGAGAGATGGAGTTCATTTACACAGTAAAGGTTATATACGTGATATCAATCAGTGGTACCTGTAACTGTATGATGTAATACAAACAAAATAAGGTCAGGGAAAAAATTGTAATATTTTGCATTGAAATAAAACTACAGGCGCACTCCACAGAACGGAAAGTCTTTCTCAGACACAGATCTGCTCAGACTCAGACAGTCGTGTCACCTGGTTGTGAAGCTCGTCCTCCGTAGGCTCTTTCACTTCCGGTGCGGCTGTGTGAGTCGGACTGTGACTGCGGATGTCGTTCTGTAGACCGTACACCGACTGCAGAGACACACACACACACACACACACGCACACAATACTGTGACAGTGACTCTACA
>NW_015771215.1:0-777 GCF_001515625.1 Sinocyclocheilus rhinocerous
AAATGGTTTTAGTTTTAATAATAACCCTCGGCTTCATATAAAAAACCCAAAATGGCAGCAAATCCAACATTTAAAGCTAGTTTTGTGCCTCATTTCTATTTGATATGTTGTTTTATCTGCTGCATGGATTTGATTCCCACAGAAAAAATATTTAGCTTCAATGCAATGAAAATTGCTTTGGATAAAAGCATTTGCCAAATGGATAAATATAGAGGTGAATTAATGTAGTGACTTTTACCGGCATCAAAATCAAATCAACCCATTTATGAACATTGCCATAGAAATTAATTTTAGTTTAAGGACATGAACAGCTCTGAGCAGAATTTCGTCTTGTAATTATGTGACCTGAACCTGTGCGGACACGCTTACATGAATGATGTTTCTATGATTAATGTTATGAAAGACCGGCCTAAAGGCTTGAAATCAGTTTTAGAGATAAAGTAAAGCAGGCAAACTACTGTATGGAAGGCCGGTTCCGCCACCGAATGAAAAATAAAACGGGAAATTTTTTCTCATTATTGCGAGATGTAAACTTGCAATTACGAGAAAAAAAGTCAGTTGCTCGCAGTTGTGAGTTTATATCTCAATTCTGAGAAAAGAAGTCAGAATTGTGAGGTATAAACTAAAAAAGTCTGATTTGCGAGAAAAAAAAGTCGGACTTGCGAGGAAAAAGTCAGACTTGCAAGGAAAAAAAGTCGGACTTGCGAGGAAAAAGTCAGACTTGAGAGGAAAAAGGTCGGACTTGCGAGGAAAAAAGTCGGACTTGCGAGGAAAAAA
>NW_015771216.1:0-777 GCF_001515625.1 Sinocyclocheilus rhinocerous
AACTTTAAGCAAAAACTGTTCTTGAGACAGGTTTTTCTCTTTTTTATTTGTTAGCATAAAACGGTCGGGCCACATTGTCAGATTAATATTGGGGCAAGTTGTCACATGGGTTTCAAATGCTGAAATGGCACTGAATTAAGTACAATATTTGTTATCTTTTTTACTGCCGTTTCATTGACTGTTTTGCATTTCATACTTGTCCTTCAGTTTAAATGTTGCTATAAAAATCTATTATAGGCTGTAGAATGATAAGTTCCATTGTGACAACTTACCCCATATAGTGTCCTGTCACAAAAGGTCAACTTGTGTTTAACAAACTGTATCTTTTTCTATAGACAACAACAGCTTTTTATTGAAAAGTATGCATCTATGCAAAAATTATTTTAAAATATATCAAATATTTCCTTGAGTTTAAAGTGTGACATCTTGCTCCAGACTCTTTGAAAGGATGCTATACATTAAGACATAAAATACATACTTTATTATATTGCTAATAAACATGAAATTGGATTTTAAAAATATAACAGAATTTGTAATATATATATAAATATATATTTATAAATATAACAAGTAATGCCTTGTTTATAATTAATTTTAATGATTAAATTAAATTTATTATTATTATTATTGTTACATTTAAATGAATAATTAACAATAAAATAACAATTAAAATGTATTTTTTTAAATCAATTAGATTACAGTGACATTTGCACATTAGACACTGTCATTTAACATTTTTATTAAATGTTGATTTTTTTTTTTTTTTTTTTTATAAAA
>NW_015771217.1:0-776 GCF_001515625.1 Sinocyclocheilus rhinocerous
AATACATATTCAAGAGCTTATCCATAAACATCACCCTCGAGAGAGAAGTGGTGCCAGGAATATCAGCGTTCCATTGACCCATGCTTTCCTTAAGCTTCTGCAGCTCTCCACTGTTACATATATTACCAATGCAATCACAGTTTGTGATTTTTTCTCTTTTTTTGACCTCTTGTTGTTGTAGTCGCACACACAGACACATACAGACATATAAAGCCTGATTTGCATGCATCTGTAATCGCTTCCTCACCGAGAGGGTGGTTTTGATGATGCTTCGAATTGGAAGCATCGAGGACAAAGTCATTACTTGAGCTGCACCCTCACTTGAGGTTCCTCTTGGGGAGGGAAAAAATGGCCTGGAAAAGAAATGAAAAACCAGAATAGAAGACAGCTGTGAAAAGAGGATAGCCATTACTCAGCCACTCATTTCATGCCACTGTTGTCTCCCATACATGAAGCAGAAAAGCACAGTTGCTAGAATATGGCTTGACTTTGAAAATGTCTTCTTATCAACAGTTCACTGAATATGTATAGTTAGAGGTGAATAGAGGCGAGTCACACAGTTAGACAAGGTGACCTCGCCGTCTGACTCTTTTTCTCTCTGCTATTGAATCTCTGATGTTTTTGTCTCTGAGATGTTAATAAAACAATGTTCTTTGATTACTAAATGAATTGTGTCCATTTCCCCCACAGAAAAGCAGATGAAAGCAAGTTTTCTTTCTTCTTTCTTTCTTTCTCTCTCTCTCTCTCTCTCTTTCTCTCTCTCTCACACACACACA
>NW_015771218.1:0-775 GCF_001515625.1 Sinocyclocheilus rhinocerous
GTAGTATTATTATTAGTGTCTCACTTCATTAGGGTTGAAAAATTAAATTAAATTAAAAAATTTTTTTTACATTACATACAAATTATGTACAATTACATACAAATATAAACAAACAAATAATAATTAAATACCTCTGAAGTCAATATATTGTTCAGTCCTATTAAAAATTAATATGTTTAATTATAATTTAGATTATGTGTGTCTAACCTCAGGATGACTGTTGCTGTAATAATTACATGGTAAATTGTTTTGGATAAAACCATCTCCTAATTAACAGTTTGCAAGTTCTTTCATACTTTGAAATCTGAATATGATATTTAATGTTTTTCATTATGTCATATTCATAATACAATGTTTTTTATTTATTTATTTTTATTTTTTAAATTATTTTATGCTCACCAAGGTTGCATTTATTTGAACAAGTATACAGTAAACAGTAATATTGAAAAATATTATTATTATTTTTAAACTAAAAAATAACAAACTATATATATATATATATATACACACACACACTGTAAAAAAAATCCTTAAAATTTACGGTAAAAAAACAGCAGCTGTTGCTGCCAGAATTTTACTGTAAAAATATGGTAGCAACATTTTAGGTTTTACAGTTTTAATTTAATTTACATGTAAATACTGTAATTTCATTAACTGATATAATATAAAATATACCAACCTATTGAAGTACTGAAATATGTTTTGTATCTTTGTAATACACTGATAACCGCCAAAAGCAGGTGATGATGAGAAAGTCACATGATGAACCAAAGCC
>NW_015771219.1:0-777 GCF_001515625.1 Sinocyclocheilus rhinocerous
AATTACATTCTCTAAAACTGCCATACATTCCTTAACATTGTCATTATCTGTATCAAAACGCAAATAAAAATTGTTCAGTTCATTGGCCCTAGCAGTTTCGTTTAGGGCAGACAGTGGCTTCCTTTTTATGCCCATATTGGTCATCTGTCTGATTGAATTCCACAGTTTCTTTGTATTAGATGTGGACAAGTCCTGTTCTGCCCGCTCCTTAAACCAACACCGGGCCTCTCTCATTTGGAAATTGAGGTCCTTTTGAGCATCATGGACACCTGCCAAGTCGTCAGATATAAAGGCAGCTCTCTTCCTCCTGATGCATTCCCGGATACCTTTAGTAATATACGGTTTATTATTTGGATATGGCTTAACAGTTTTCTGGGGAATAATAGAGTCGACACAGAAAGAAATGTAATCTGTGATTGATTCTGCTGCACTGTCAATGCCTGCATCCTCAAAGAAGATATTCCAGTCCGTACAGAGAAAGCAGCCTTTCAGCTCCTCCTTTTTTTCCTTTGTCCAGACCTTCACAGTTTGCATTTCGGGTTTACAAGTCTTAAAAACTGACCGGTAAGTTGGAAGCAGGTGGATGACATTGTGGTCAGAGTTACAGAGAGGTGGTCTGGTTTTAGCTATATAGGCATCCCTGATGTTACCATAGCACTTATCGAGGATATTGTTATTCCTAGTGCTGCACTTCACATGCTGATAAAAACCAGTCAGTGTTTTAGTCAGGCAACAATGATTAAAATCACAGAGTATCAGCATAGGTGCATCAGGTTT
>NW_015771220.1:0-774 GCF_001515625.1 Sinocyclocheilus rhinocerous
AATGTCTAAAGTGGACTATCGAAATAAAGTGTAACCATATTTTTAGGTATCAAGTCCATTTTAAGTTTATAATAAAGAATGATTTATTTAACTCCATCTGCCATCTATTTTTGGAGCTTTATGGGAAAGCATTATGGGATTGCATTCTTTTTTAAGGACATATGCTGCCTTTGAATTGGGCTAAAAGAAAGCATTTATAATGCCTAGCTACGTAGGCAGCTCGGTAGCTTTTGGAACAGAGTTGGTAAACGCTGTATTGTTGCCTCAACATTGAAATGCGTCAAAACAATTTTCACTCTCTTTTACTTTTTTCAGGCTGCTATCAGTTGAACAGCTTGTGCATCAGAGTTGGTGCATTATACGTTTCAACTTAAGAATAGCAGTAACAATGTCACGCCAGCGACGGATATATCTGTAACTGTACCAAGGTGACATCTCAGTTCAGACGCGTGCACACGAACGCACACACGCAAGCAGCTCTGCCTGTGATAAAACACTGTAGAAATGAGTCCCTTTCTTGAAGCTTTAAACTACATATGGCCCAAGGTGAAAGGAGTCCAAATAATCTAAATTATTGATCGGTGTTGGGCAGAAGGCTCTCCGCAGGAGTGTTTGCGGCACTGAGTGTGGATGGCAGGCATATCCGGATGAGTGATCTGGTCGGATCTCCTGCTCTGGATGAAAATGATAATGGATACTCTGACACACACACACACACACACACACATCCAAGTTCAATACCAGGAGCTATCATCACTGTGGGCACGAAGGAGG
>NW_015771221.1:0-776 GCF_001515625.1 Sinocyclocheilus rhinocerous
TCCAGGCAACCAGGGGAGAAGAAGAGAGAAATGGAGGGAGGAAAAAGAACTAGGGCATCTAAAAAAAGGAGAGATGGGGAACAGGAACTCTCACCTGGCAGGATTTGATGACACACATAAGTTGCAGGATGTAATTCAAACTAAGTTTCAGAATAGCAGCGGTCTGAAACACATCGACAAAACATTGAATTACTCACAGGGTTGTTACATGAAATATAAATCTTTAGTAATAGTTTTGTGAGGTTCAAAATGTTACATTTTACCCTGCAGCATAGCTTTAATAGCAGCACGGCCAATAGACAAGGCCTTGGCAGTTATAGAAAACAAATAATTTTAGCTAAATAAATCAATATTTGCCATTTGGCTTGTAACTTTATAAATAACTGCAACATTTTTTCACGACACTGGAATTTTACCAAATAACCTGTGCTGCTCATAACAAATATAAACACTATCGTTCAGAGGTTTGGGGTCCATAAGATATCTTTTGCTAATTTAAATTTAAAAATGATCAAAAGTGACAGTAAAGACAAAACGACTTCTATTTCAAATAATGTTGTTCTTTTGTTCTTTCGATTCATCAAAGAATCCTGAAAAAATGTGCATCATGGTTTCCACAAAAATATCAAGCACAACTGTATTCAACATTCATAATAACAACAAAAGTTTTTCAATCAGCAAATTAGCATATTAGAATGATTTCTGAAAAATCATGTGACAATGAAGACTGTAATTGCTACTGAATATTCTGCTTTGCCCTCACAGGAATAAAATTA
>NW_015771222.1:0-777 GCF_001515625.1 Sinocyclocheilus rhinocerous
ATGTCCTAATTTAACTATGGCCTAATCCTGGCTTAGTCTAAGCCCCGTCTGTGAAACCTGGCCTTAGTGTTTTAGTGTTTAGATTTAGTGTTTTACAAAAAATACTTTTTAAGTTTACAACTTAAAAATGTCATATTTAATTCAATGTGTTACTTGCTGTTTGTAATTGTGACATTTATGAGTGAAATTTGTTTCTACACCAAACTGTTTTCAGTGTAGTAATAAAACTGTAAAAAATTGCATGAGCAAAAAAAATCATTTTGAGACTTTAAAATTTGTATTTTAATCGAAATCTACAGATGCAAATAGATAAAGTGTAATAAAATATGTATTTTGGATGTTTCTTGCCACTAGCCTGAAAGTAGACAAGTTATGCAAGCAAAATAAAGCCCAATAGTTCAAAATTGTCCAGTGCATGAAAAACAATGTGTTTGCCTGTAGTGTCTTGCCTAATTGTGGTATACTGTAGTACAGAATGAGATGTTTCTTCATTGACTACATTGCAGGTTCTCAGTGAAGTGAAGGAAGGAACATTCGGAGAAGTGTGAGAAGAGACAGTGTTCTGAGAGAAACCTCACTGTAATATCCCTCATTAATTACTGATGACTTCAGCACACCGCAGTAATCACAGGTTCACACACCCACACACACTCTTCAATGAAGAGTCTGAAACTTACGATCAGACAGACAGGAGCTGAGCAGTAAAGGTGGTTCTTCATCTTCTTCAAAATATTCTTCTATACTCATGTAATCTGAAAAAGACACGACAGGAACTCA
>NW_015771223.1:0-777 GCF_001515625.1 Sinocyclocheilus rhinocerous
TTTGTTAAGAGATTACTGACTGGTGCCCCCTAGCAGATAGTTTATCTGTGTTCTTCAAGCCATCTTGGGTATTTTCATAAGAATAATAGTATATAATGAAATGCTATTTGACATAGCCTTCATCACAGTACAGACTAGGCCTACTATAAAATATTTTCTGCCTCATTCTGTGATTAAAAGTCACATTGGATAACATAAGGTTATTTAAAACACTCAACACTTTATTAAGTGAGTTTGGAGCTTAAACATGGTTTTAATCAAATAAATTGTAGTGTTTTGATGCTCTACTAATCTAACATGTTAGCTAGCCCTTACATTAGGTTACACCAACAAAATGAAGCTAGAGGTTAGATAGAGCAAGTAGAAATAGCATTTTAAGGTAACATATGCAGCTTAACACTTTTTAATAGTGTACCGTAGATTTCGCATGGTGTCTAAAGATTTGGAATATTACTTATCACCGTTCGTGGATTACCGTCACAATCATTTTTGTTTGTTTCTTCGTTTTGTTTTAGAATAACCTATATTTACCTCCTGCTTAAAATCTACTTCTGTGTTTCACAGAGGAAATAAACTACTGTGTTGGAGCTGCATATGAGTAATAAATAAGACTTCATATTAAGTCATTCAGCTAGACAGAGAGAGACCCCTCGTGGCCGTGATTAGACACATTCATGGGACTTTTCCACCAGCGTTTCCTGTCTTATGCGTCATTATTGGTATAGAGGTTTAAAAACATCTGTTTATTTTATTCATGCACAAACATTACAAATATAT
>NW_015771224.1:0-777 GCF_001515625.1 Sinocyclocheilus rhinocerous
AAGAGAGCGCAAGACAACCAGACTACACCACCATCATCATCATCACCATCACCATCATCACCACAACCGCCACCATCACCATCACCGCCACCGGTCCACCCGGGACGACCTGCCTCAGGAGCCCCGACCCAAGCACTCTCACGTCGCTCGCATGCCCACCAGAACTCAGTCTTTCTCCGAGTCCAGGGACGAAACTGCTCTGTTTTTTGAGTCACCCCAACTGGCTCGACCGGGGTCTTCATCGAGCAGAGAGGCGTGCCCAGCCTCCACCGCCTCATCCTCGCCGGTGCCCGCTTCCTCCAGCCGCTCCTCCCGCAGGTCGAGGAGGTCCAGCGCAGCATCTTCTGAAGCGGACTTCAACCTGCGGCCGTTCCTCAGCTCAGTGTTCGGACAGGTAAGGCCTGAACACACGCTGACAATACGAGTTTTATAATGGGTCCCATTTAAATATAGCTGTAAGCTGCTTTTATGTGGTCAAACACGTCAATGACATAAACTTTATACGTCAGTAGACAGTCGTGATTTTAGAAAGGCTTAAAATTACGTGTAAAATTAAGGTAAAATTACGTGTAACACATACGCTTACAGTTTACTCACCAAGTTTATATGGTATTGAGCAGTTTTGTGTAAATACTCGTTTCTAGAATAGTTGCCTACTACTAAAGTCAGAGTTATTGTACTGTATGTTTAGAGGCAGGAATGTTTGAGTTAAATTTAGCACTATATGGGATATATTGGGTTTCATGTGTTCCATGAGTCTATCAAAAAAGCTTTTGA
>NW_015771225.1:0-777 GCF_001515625.1 Sinocyclocheilus rhinocerous
GGACGAGTTTATCGCGGAGACTTTGGAGGACTACAGCTCTCCCACCACCTCTTCCTTCTACACCAAAATGACAAGTTGCCGAAATTCCGCCAATAATATCGAGGAGGTATGAGAATATGCTTTCATCTGCTGCCTTCGGCTGTAATCGCTTATGTCTTTGACAGTTAAGTTGTGCAACATTATGAATGAAATGAAGGTGTTCTGTCCTGTCCGTCAGCAGCAGCAGCAGGTCTCAGTAGGCTATGTCTTTGTGTCTTTATCCTGTTTTACGCTGCTTTGTTTCAATGCAGAACTGCTTAGTCCAATGAACGTGTTGGCTTTCATGTATTTTTCTCCATGAACACTGCTTCAAACATTACTACAGCAGACACTGACGCTCTTTGTCTGGTTGAATCCATTGGGCTGAGCGCAGCCTATTTCCAACACCACAAACCATGTGATTTCAAGCTAAATCCTCAATTAAAATATAGAAAATTATTGTATTCATATAACCAGTGTGCTTTTAAAACAGTTCAAATTATTAAATAGCATGTATCCTCTCGTTTTCATGTGGTGCTGTGACATAGGCTACTACAACTGAAAGAGGAAGGGTAACACATTTCTTTGCGCGTTAACGTACATTTCCTCGTCGTTATTGCACATTAAGTTGCACCGAACACTTTGCAATCTTTCCGTTTTTGTAGTAATATATTTCACTTTTTATTTCGCATTTTGCCGCTATCTCGCGCTTCTTATCGCCCATCCCTCGTGCGTCAATACGTGCTTCTGCTGTATTAT
>NW_015771226.1:0-777 GCF_001515625.1 Sinocyclocheilus rhinocerous
GACTCATATAACAAATACATACATACATGCACAGTTTTAAGGCAGATTTAATTGCTTTTTTGGTAACTTCATGACTTAACTGACGGCATAATAATAACCATAACTACGATATTGCATGCTCGTAGATTCTTTTGCGATTTGATATGAAATGAAACAGGCTACAAGCGCACGCCGGTGCATTTGGGGTGCAATTGAAGAGAACGCGCTATGAGCACAGTATTGTAAGAACGATGGTTCTTGTCATGAAAAAAAGAGACAGAAACAGCAGTTGTGAGCAGGGTGGCCAACCATAGCCCCGCCCCTGCGTTAAAGGCGTAACATTTTTTAAACGCGTTAAACTGAAAAAAATCATCACCTGCGTTAACGCTAATTTTGACAGCACTAATTTATTTATAAAAATATTTTTATAAAATTAATACAGATTTTTTACATTTTATATTGTTATATTTAGAATTTAATTTAGTTAGCGATCATGCATGAGAACATATTGGCATATTGTTTGAAAACCAATTCAGAAATCTACTAAAAATATTTGGGACTTGAAAGCCCAGCCCTACTGCCTCCTATGGCTTATTCTCTGGATCAGTGAGTAAAATATGACCTCAAAGTTTGCCTCTCCATTCTACAATCTCCAGCATTTCATCACACACTGTAAAATTCAATTAAATATGTATTTATTTGCCTTTTCGTCCCCCTTCTGTTCAGTCAGTCAGCATCTCAGAGTCACACCCAGTGATCCTGCCTATTTTGCAGGGATTTTAAGCTGGTCTCATGGTG
>NW_015771227.1:0-777 GCF_001515625.1 Sinocyclocheilus rhinocerous
GGACAAACTAAAGGAGAAACAGAGGAACTTAAATACACAGACCAAGTGAGAATAATTAATTAGCACAGAAGAACTGAATGAAGTAATCAATGGACGACAGAAAGTAGGTCAAGGGAATTCAAATGAAAACAAACTAAAAGTCCATGATTGTGACAGTTATTACAATGTTTATTTTTAATATTCTAAGAATGTTAATATATCCAGTTTTCTATTTGTAATTAAACCTTTATTTACAGGTGGCAAAAACATTTCTTTCAACATTCTACAAATGTTATTTTTACCCAAAATATATAACATTATTTGAAAGTTTATGCAAAATTCATTTTCTTCTATTGTAAACTGCAGTGTGATATGGGTTCAGAATGATATGAGTTGCGAGCAAACGATGAGAGAATATCCATTTCTGGGTGAACTTTAAAGATTTGACATCTTTTTACTCGCATGCAACCTTTCAGAGAGGTTCACAGGAAGATCTTAAACTGCAAGGAACTGTAAAATGTGTGCTGTTCCTAGTCTCTGTGGTCGTAGCAATGCTTTTATGAGGCTGAAGTTAACTCAGATTAAACAAGTGTCTGACTTTCTGCATTAGTAAATTGTGAGCGTTCACTGAAGCCAGCTGTGTGCATTATTCAGACTGCTTTGTTCGTGATATTCTGGTGTGGAGAGCTTTATGAGAGATTGTCTGGCACTGAGACATCAGCAGAACTCATTCTGAAGCTCATAATCATGCGGTTCAAAGCATTTCAACAGCACAAATTTTGTCCAATAGTGTAAGTG
>NW_015771228.1:0-777 GCF_001515625.1 Sinocyclocheilus rhinocerous
ACCGCTAAAGAGCAAACATCAGGACATCTGCTAGTGCGAGTGCTCTGGGAATGATCTCTTCGAAAGCGGTCCACTTTTCCACTGACCGGGGTTTTTTTATTTTATTTTTTGCTCAAGAAAAAAAAAAAATCAAACCACTTTTCATATCACAGACCAACACTGAAATATTGACTACACATTGAATATGACTACAGTAAATACACTAAAACTACTGTATGCAGTCCGGTGAAGACACTGTTGGAAAAGGGAAACTTTCACATAATATACCTTCGAACACAGGCATAGTTGTTGTTATGATGGGACAGTGTAGTGAATTTTCAACAATATTCATTTTTGGCTATATGAATATTACGATCATTTTAATGCACTTTTTTAGTATCACAACTGGCGTTCGACTTGGTAAGTTCAATTAATTTCCATAAATGAGTTCAAACTATCTGTTTTAAAAACTGAATCAAAATTCAATGATTTCAGTGCAAAAAAAAAGGATTTTTCAAAGTTGTAAATTTAAAAAAATATTATTATTATTATTGGAGTATGTTTTACAAAAAAAAAATACTATTTCAGTCTCCATACCTAAGTTTACGTTTAACATGTTACTTTCCATTTCCTTGTAATTATTTGTGAAATTTACTAGCAATTTATTTGTGAAAATTGTTTCTACACTGATTTTTTTTTTTCAGTATTTTTGTTTTTCAGTGTTTGTTTAATCACTCAAAAACATTCACAGAAGTCTTTGTGGATGTTCAAAAAAAATTTTTTTTTTTTTTTTTGAAA
>NW_015771229.1:0-777 GCF_001515625.1 Sinocyclocheilus rhinocerous
TCATCATGTCCCCACATAGGATACCATGTCAGTGCTGAATCCAGTCAAAAGCAGGTCTTTAACTTAGGGAAACTGAACAACTAGATAACCTTTAGAACAAATAATAATATTGTGATGTTTCACAGAGACACTAGTTGTTACTGCGGTGCCAATCATCTAGATTATAAAGAACAGTGCAGAGAGTTGATGTTGAGTTATAAAACCTAAATTTATCTTACATCCAAACCCATTTCCACCTCAAAATAGTAGATAAATAAACAAAAAGGAATATTTTACAACTGAAACTTCATATATCGCAATTCACAATGTAACCTTCTTTAATTTTTACTTTGAGGCATAAACAGGCTTCCATGTGACAGGCCAATGACAAGGTCCAAATCAGAAGTGAGGATCCCTATGCCCTACATGCTATGTAAAACCTTTGAAGTGGGGATTTTGTAGGGAGCAGGGCACCTGTGTGTCATAATTTAGCCGTATGGAATGCACTTGGCGAAGGGAGTAATGAAAGGAAACTTTATTTCCTCAGTATCTTCACCTGGAATGTTATCATGACAACGCAGCATGTGTGCATCACTATTAGCTGTTCTTAGAAGACTTTAACCTTATAAAAATTCTGACTTAGAAGGCTGGTCTCATCTTAATACATTAAGTAAATGTCACTACCCGCAGGGTCCAAAAAGACAGCAAGTTTTATAAAGTTGAGAGTAGAGGGGGTGTGTCACTTATATGGTAATAAATATATAAATAAATAATAAACTGTGTAACTGTTAAACTGTG
>NW_015771230.1:0-777 GCF_001515625.1 Sinocyclocheilus rhinocerous
CTTAATGTTTGGGATCTGATTACATAATCCAGATGACATGTAATCAGTTACTACCCAGCTCTGCCGACAATGAATATACTTTATATTTTCACAACTGTCATCCAATACTAGAGTACGGGTTACTTACTGGCTTGATACGATAACATGGCTTCATCTAGACGAATCTATCATGGATTTGTCTTCATCTATGTTCGTCTATCAGATAATAGAGCACAAATCCTGTGCAGAGCAAACTGGAAAATGGAACAGATGGAACAATTTAGCAACAATCTTCTATTCCATCCACAGGCGCTGTTGTCATGCCAACCACAGGGCTAATAAATCCATCTCCTGTGTTGCGTGCTGAAGCTGCCGTTTTGCCCCCCACCACTGAGATGGAGCCCAGAAACGATTCTCCAATCCACCATCACCCGGATCTCCGGTTCTATCAGTGCAATGACTTGATTTTTGTTCTAGACTTAAGTTCGTTTGACTTCAGTTTGGTTGTCCACCAAAAACACAAAATATGATTGATTAAATTGATTTGCATTTAATATGACTTGCATTGAATCAATTGATTTGCATTGTTATGTGTTCCCCAAGTGTTAACCTTCACTGATAAACCTTCAGAGACTAACCTACTGTGAACTGCAAGGTTGTTAATCAATGGTATATGCTTCTGTTGAAGCAATCAGCCCGCATTACTATTTTTTCCATAACTTTGAATTATTTTAAATTGTGTCAAACGAATGTGAAAAACTACATTACCCACGATTCTACAAAAAATCTCCACCAATC
>NW_015771231.1:0-777 GCF_001515625.1 Sinocyclocheilus rhinocerous
ATCTAAAAGCACCCACACCCATTCATCCTGCAGACAGAAATGGAGACTTATGTCATTTCCTGTCCTCTACCAAGCTCTCTGTATACGTGTGTGTGTGTGGGGGGGTTGGTGTATGGGTATTTACATGCACTTTATGCATGCATCTGTGTCTTTTTAATATGTTGTTGGGTCTACAGATTTTCACTCTCAGCTGGAGGAAATTTTTGATGGAATTTTATCTTCCTCCAGTGCAGCAGGGCTGAATCAGTTAAACTGGATTTAGCCTCATTCTCCTCCGCATGGATGCTGTAACTGCAACCCTATATCCCTCTCTTTCTCTATGTCTTCTTCATCTGTCTTGATTTGCTCAGATTTTTTCTGTGCCTGATGTTTTTTCGTGTGTGTGTGTGTGCATGCTTTTTTTGCAAGACGTGTGTGCAACTTAGCTGGTGCTGTTAGATTGAACCATTTTATTTACTGAGACTATAATTATACATAGACCCATCGTCCTTCCCCAGCACAAGGTGAAGCAGAGGCCATTCACATGCCCAGCTCAGCTCCCCTGTGTTGACATCAGTGAGGAAGACAGAAGGTGAAAAGCAAAGAAAAATGTAATCTGTCATCTTCTGGACAGACACTTTGTTTAGATGCTCAGTGCTCATTTTGATGTTGGTAAACTGAAAGAAAACCTCACGAAATTGCTAAAATCCCTGTCAATGAGTGCTTTTTGAAGGGCAGCTGAGTTAAGCTGCCAAAGAGTGCAGCATTCCCATTGGCCAGTGTAGAGGTACAATCAAA
>NW_015771232.1:0-777 GCF_001515625.1 Sinocyclocheilus rhinocerous
ATGAGGGTAAAGGACAGAACAAATCACTTTTTTTTTTTTTTTTTAAGTGCAAGCAAGCCTTACATAACTCAAGGCCGCCACCATCTGGCTATTATGGGCAGAGATAAATCTTCTCAAAGAAGATTAGACTAAATTGATCTAGACATTATCCTCTAGCTTTCTACTGTCCTTCACTGAGAATGAAGTATAGATAACATTTGCGGCACCCCATGATGGGAAAAAGGCATGTTTCAAAAGATCTTAGGTCTACAAACAGAGATAATGGGAAAGTATCTACATGAAAGAGATTAAATCAGCCGTGAAGCATTTCCATACCAGTGCCAAATTTGCTAAAAGGATGTTTAGGGTTCCCAGTGGCTTTCTCCAACTGAAACAGCCGCCATGCGTCATTCATGAGATTCTTCTCATGTTCTGAATCCACTGCGTTCACCTCTCGGTCCTTACAGCTCTCATCAAACAGTGGACAGAGAAAGAACTGGGCAAATCTATGAGACAATGTCAGTCAAACACCATTTAATGCACTGTTTAGATAAAGCTTGTTTAAACAATCAATGTTAGCCTACAGCTGCAGAACACTACTTGTTCCTGTTAAAAGTCATTTGCATAAATAAAATCTGAAATTAAAAACATGCAAATTGACACGAAGAGCAACTGCCATGCAAATTAAATGTACACAATGAGTGTAACACTGCTGCAATTAACATGGTGGTCTGCACTGTTTACTATAAATATGCAAGGGACAAAATACCTAAAATATGGAATAGGGTCAAAATATTT
>NW_015771233.1:0-777 GCF_001515625.1 Sinocyclocheilus rhinocerous
AAAAAAAAAAACATGCTTTACACAATCTCTGAGAGATAAAAAAAAGAAGCATAGCTTATGAGCTTGCAAGCATTTTTGATGCCACAGAAATAATTCATGGTGCCTGAAAGACATGTAAAATACTGCAATTCATGAGACATCATCGCCTGACTTAAGTGCTGGTGTTAGTGGCTTAAATATGAATGATCAAAAGAAGTTGAGGGATAAGCAGTTTTGTCTTTTCTTGTGAACACAGAATGTGTTCGTGTGTAACTAGAGTGCAGACATCTACAATCATCACAAATTGAATTCCTGAGTCCTCTGATGCTTAAAATGTACAATTCTAGTGCCCTAGAGTCTGTTCAAAACCTTATTGAGCTGCTTCCCTAAACAGCTGAATATTTACTCAAAATTCAACATAATATACTTGAAAACAGAAAATGTGCACTGCCTGTATGTATTGATATGGCTGACCTTTCAAACAGAAAATTGGACATGGATAACATTGTGTTAGTCACAAAATAAACAAATATCCAGCATCAGGATTGTGTGCCATTAGGGACTGAATTTAGAATGCCGTTAAAATTCTAATTCAACTACTAAATTTATTTAAGGTGGATAACAGGATGATAGCAAAAAATAAATTGAAATACAATAAATATGATTTATTTCTTAAATTATTAAATTATTTATTATATTTAAAAATGTAACTAATTTTTAACCACAAAAGCTTTTTATTGAAATAAAATACAAATTATTTTATTTAAAGGGGTCATATGATGCTGCTAAAAAGAACAT
>NW_015771234.1:0-777 GCF_001515625.1 Sinocyclocheilus rhinocerous
AATAAAATATAATAATAATAATAATAATACATTAATTATTTTTGTCCAGCGTCAATGCAGTCTAATATGCTTTTTATTTTTATTTTATGGATAAAACAGTTCCTCAAATGATCTTCTTTCATGTTACTGTAAACTGAAGTCATACGGGTTTGGAAAAACATGAGGGTGAACACACACACACACACACACGCACGCACACACACATTAGAGAGAATAAATATTGAAATAATAAAAAAAAGTATGTGTGTATGTGTCCATTAATAATCTGAGGTATGAGCAACAGTAATTGTGATTGTTTTGTTTGCAAGCGAAACTAATTAAAGTGAAGGATGGCTCAGCCTTCCACCTCTTTGACATGAGAACAGTATTGGTTATGTTCCAAAAATGGGTATATCTAGAATTAGATGCTTAGAAGTTAACAGCATGGCCTTAACAGGCTTGTAATGAAAGACTTTGCTCTTCTCTTGACCATGCAGCATGCAGGACTCTTCAGTTTATTTGAAGCGAAGGAGGATAAACAGAATTAAAGTGATGTCAGACAGGTAGCACGGTAAATTTGATTTGGGAATCCTTTATCTGCCTTTCAAGCTTTCATAAAAGGCACCAGGATGGAGTGCAGAAAAGAGATAAGCTGTAGAAAAATGACCATGAAACATATTTCACTGAGCAGAGGATGTTGAAAAACTCTTCAGCAACAGGGGTCAACAGTCACACGAACACATGACTAGATGGGCTGACGACAGACAGGGTAAAAGGAAGGAAAGGGTAAGATGGAGG
>NW_015771235.1:0-777 GCF_001515625.1 Sinocyclocheilus rhinocerous
GACATGGGTATTACAACGTAAACATGGTTTATGAGGACACTTCCTTTAGGGGTAGGCTTAGGGGATAGAATATACAGTTTGTGCGGTATAAAAACCATTACACCTATGAGAGTCACTGTAAACCACATATGCAAGTACGAGTGTGTGTTAGGTTGGTGAGATGGCTTGTCTCCGTAAACATCCACAGCTCAGGCACTTCAAGATACTCAGACTAACATGCATGACTCCTCCCAGATTATACAGCATGTGATAGAAGGTGTGAACAGACAGGCTGCCCGTCTCGTCCGCGTACTTCAGCGCCACGATCGGGGTGTACAAAGGATTCGTCAGATTACGGAATGGAGGCCGCGGCGACTCGATCACCTTCTTAGTGCACTGCAGAGACAGAGACAGTGAGTGCTTTCATTTGCATCCTCATTACATTATTAAAGAGAGCTTATGCTATCTTTCATTTAGTGTTACTGGACCATAGCATTGCATTTGACACTGTAGACCACAAATTTTTTTTTTTGAATAGGCCCGAAAATCCTGTTGGCATTAGTGGAATTGCACTGGCATGGTTCAAATTGTAATTATCTGACCGTCATCGGTTTGTTGCATTAAATAAAGAGGTATCATATCAATCACAAGTTCAGTATGGAGTACCGCAAGGCTCAGTACTAGGACCGTTGCTTTTCCTGTACATGATACAGGAAGACCAGACAGGAAGACACTTAATATTTGGCAGATATTATCAACTTGATTGCACAGACAGTAATGGATGAGAACTGAATTGAG
>NW_015771236.1:0-777 GCF_001515625.1 Sinocyclocheilus rhinocerous
AAAAAAAAATAGTGCATGTGTAAAGATACCTCAGCAGCCTTCTAAATAGTGTTTAGTGTAATTATTAGTTTTAAACTAGTAAACTTTGCCATCTGTGAGCTGTTTGTGCTTCAGTCATGAATGATGCATAAGCCGTGTTGAGGAAATGACTTTATTACTCACGAAGCAACACTCTGGCATCATGGAAAAGAGATTTGCATGAGCAAAAAGCACTTATGCACTTGAAAATCGTTTTGTTTATTATACGTTTGTGATCGGTCACCTCCTGCAATCGTTCCTCTGTTTTCCTTCACTATCTTCGTGCAGTGCTGGCAGTCATGCTCAGTGAACAGCCGGTCCACGATCACTGATTGCATGAACTGTGAGGATTAATGGACATTCATATTTCATTAAATCCGTTGCTCGCCGGATAATAATGTATCATTCAGCGATATTGAAACATATGTCAAGCCTATCCTCTTACCCATAATTCAGTTAGACTCACATGTGATGATCAAGTGTTATTACGGGCCGATATATCATCTGAAGTCTCTGTGTTTCTCCGCTGTGCTGAAGCTTCTGCATCTGTTAAAGCAGCTCATTACCAGATGAGTTAACTCAGGTGAAGGCTCAGGTTACCTGAAACACCTACACTATAAGTGTCCCTCAGTATTCATTAACATGATCAATTCATGAAGGACATGTTAGATCTATGCCTTAAAGAGTCGAAAGTACATTCAAATACAGAATTCAAATACATTTTTTAAAAAAGTGTTAAATCATGTCAAAGCAATGGTA
>NW_015771237.1:0-777 GCF_001515625.1 Sinocyclocheilus rhinocerous
AGAGTCTTATCACAGCTGTTCATATGGGGTTTCACATGGACTATTAGTATGGGTAACCTCCTAACTCCTTTGAGATGTTCTCAAAGAGATTATAAAATCGGAATATGAACTTTCACAATAGCAACCATTACTCATTTTCTTTTTCCAGTATTATGTGTAATGTTCTTATCTCAGTTATTGCATCATTTCCCCAACTTATAATATTTCTACAGCTAGCTCAACAATTGCAATCAATTATGTCATTTTGTATACTCAATAACCATCAGGGAACTCCTGTTCTGGGAATCGTACGGTGGTTGCAGTGCCTTGAGCTCTCTCGGCCACCGTAGGGGTATCGTCACATTTATCATAATTTTTAATTTAGCCGATCTAAGCAATGCCTCAATTATTATATTAAACTGAAATATGAAACATTTGATAACTCTGTTTTTATATTCAGGAATGCATTTAAAACATACATTTAATTCTTCTGCACGAAGATGCAACATTTATTGTAATTTTGACCTTACATGACTCAATGTTAGTCACTAACATTTCAATATATAATGCTCAGAGTCCGACATTAATGCCAAAGCAGAATGATCCTTTTCTTATAGCTCATAACGTTTTCGAGGTTGTTAATGTGACTAATTTCTGAAATAATCTTCAGAAAGATTATGTTTTTTTAATGCTTTGTTGCTTAGCGCCATCTACTGGCCAACACGTTTCCACTACTATAGGCAAGAATATAATGGGAAAATACTAACAGTTCAGCATTAAAATAGAAATGAATATAAA
>NW_015771238.1:0-777 GCF_001515625.1 Sinocyclocheilus rhinocerous
ATTAATCGCAACATGAAAATTTGATACCGGCATATCCCTAATTACCACAATAATGCTAATCCTTTCAACGAACCAAAAGGTTGATGCAAGGTTTAGTGGTTTGGTGTTACACGTGTACACACCAACATTCACTAAAGAAGCCATAAATCACACTGTCCATTTGCACCGTCTTTTGTGGAAATCAAAACAAGTTGCTTCTCTTCGTTTTATTTTATTTTATTAGTAGAAAGAGCTAACAAACAGCAACAAGATGTTGATTTATGATAGAGCTGGTACATTAAGACATAAAACTGACCCAGAGTCTAAATATTGTGTTACTTACTGAAAGCAATGTGTCAGCTTCACGTACACAGACACACTCACACTCACACTCACACACAGCCATCTAATGCTACAGAATATCAGGTGAGAAAGAGTTTCCTCTGCGATAACATCCATGGAGAAATGTAGCAAAGTGACCGTACTGCACAATGTGTGGGAGTTCATGAGCTTTTGATGCTCAGTGTGGTCTTTGACAAACATCGGAGCAGTGTAGAAAACACAGTGATAAGTCACACCACACAAAAAGTCTAGCCTAACCCATAACAGTGCAGTAAAAACAGCTATTTCCTGTCTCCACAACAACTCCATTAGCTGCAAGTAGCTAATTTCTAGTGGTTTCTCTTAATTCTGCTATTGCTGAGATGGCACTGATAATGGACAAATATCACAGCACTTACTGACCTCATAAGGGGGCATCTAAACATAGGCAAAGAAAAATACCAGATACTGTAACGG
>NW_015771239.1:0-777 GCF_001515625.1 Sinocyclocheilus rhinocerous
AGTAAACCAAAAGATGTTGTGGCCCAAAGTTTTTGCACTGCCACAGTGACCTGAGGCCACCTTGGTGATTGATATAAGCTACCACCGATGTGTTCTCCGAATGGACCAGGACATGGTGCCCCTTTAAGTCTGGCAGGAAGGTTTTCAGGGCCAAACAGACTGCCATCATTTCGAGGCAGTTAATATGTAGGCGTTGCTTGTGCTCGCCCTCATACAGAGCACCCCAGCCCAAGCTGGAGGCGTCCGTCTTGACTACCTTCCTGATGGAGGCCATTCCAAATTGAACGCCTGATAGAAACAAGTGAGAAGTTGTCCATGGGGCCACAGCTCTTATGCAGCGATATAACACCAACCCAGGCACCAGGCGTGGGACGGAACGTGAGCTCTGAGCCAATACTAGAGGGGTCGCATGTGTAGCAGGCCCAGGGGAATAACAGAGGAGGCAGCCGTCATGAGGCCAAGCAGCCTCTGAAACACCCTGAGTGGATGCACAGTCCCCAACATGAACAATGCCGCCACTCTCTGGATGTTCAGGGAGCATTACAGCATAATCCACGCTCGCATTTGAACTGAGTCTATAACTGTTCCCAGAAAGGACGCTTGCGCTCTGGGAGTCAGAAAACTCTTGGCCGAATTGATTCTCAACCCAAGACGCTCCAGGTGGTTGAGCAACGAACAACCTGTGAGTGATAAGTTCCCGTTCTGATCCGACCAGTCATTGAGGTAATTCAAAATGCAGATTCCCATCTGTCTCAGAGGGGAAAGAGCCGCGTCCAT
>NW_015771240.1:0-777 GCF_001515625.1 Sinocyclocheilus rhinocerous
CAGTGAGATGGGCTTGCCGATTTCCACTGGGAACCAGAGGACAGTGAGAAGGTTTTTTTTTGTCTTCCTCGTGGATGGGAAGAGCAGAGGACATCGCGAGCAGCCACTGTAATAATGAGACCTCACGTCCCCAGCCAAATATCGCCTCAGCTCTGAGAAACAGGCGTGAATGCTGAGCGTGATAATTAATACGTGCCCAGATGCGGGGAGGGTTGTGATGCCGATAACCTCTCCTCACCTCATATGAGAAGTACTGTTTGTAGCACCACAACACAGCTTCTGTGTTTACAGCTCTGTTTTGTGCCGCACACAGGGCGCAGACCGTGATTATTTTCCCCGCTTGTGTTGTTTGGGCGGCGGTTATTATATTCAAGCGAGTGTTTCGCAGCAGTTTGTTTCTTCCTGCTTGTTGCGGCCAAGGGGCCAAATTAAGGCTATTGTGTGATCCATCTCCATGGCGATGTGTTGGTAAACTTGGGGTCGGTGAGTGTGAAGGCTGCGTTTGTTGAAGGAGAGCACTTGAGCCTGTTTGGACTTTGTGGATTTTTCCTCAGTAATGCTGCATGGCTTGTTGTTGGGGGCCAAATTGACCAAAGTAGTAACGCCACAATAAATACTTAATGGAAACTTACTAAGGCCCAACTCCCTATAAATAAAGAAATATTCAAATAAATAATGGCTAGTGCAGTTACTTTTGACATAAGTAGTCCCACGTTTGAAACACACCTTCATATACAACCAAGCACAACTGGAGATTGAATGGATGAAACAAAAACT
>NW_015771241.1:0-776 GCF_001515625.1 Sinocyclocheilus rhinocerous
GCGACTTAAGACTGGTTTTGTGCTCCAGGGTCACAAATGTTAAATTGCTGCTCAAAAAACATTTCTTATTATTATCTATTATGAAAACAGTTTTTTTGTTTTTGATGCATAGAAAATTCAGCATTTGAAGTAGAAATGATCATTCATTCATTAATTTGAATGAATAATAATAAAATTACATTTAGAAAAATAATAACTTAAAATAATATTTAGTAAAAAGAAATGTAAAAACTACTCAAAATACTTTTATGCCCATTGAGATATATTTATCGGAAGCTAGTTAAATCTGTACCCTGGTTATAAGTGATATCCTGGAGAGTGCGCTTGAAATGTTTAATAGGTTATATAATGTGTCATATTCCCAGAGTTCAGGCCGAGAACAGTGTGAATGAATGACACTCCAGAACAAACCGAGATTATATTATCATCATAATTATAATTATCCTCATTTCTTCGGATAAACCCAACCAGGATCTTGATTTGTGAGAAAAATGAGCACATTAACTCTGAAACGTGAAACATGTCCGGACCTGTTCACTGCTCTTATCAGAGTCAATGAGTGGGTGTGTGTCTGCTCACACACATACAAAAACAAGCAAATACTCCTGTTGTTCTCAAGGCCGATGATATTAACCCTTTCACAGATCACATAAGCCTATGAAACATTTTCCATCAAAACCTCGTCAGAAAACATGTGACAACCATTAAAGTGCCCCTATTATGCCATTTTGAAGGTTCCTAATATTGTTTTGGGAGTCTCCTACAACAGGTTTACA
>NW_015771242.1:0-777 GCF_001515625.1 Sinocyclocheilus rhinocerous
AAAAACTGATCAAAGAGAGGGGAGATGGGATAAACCAAAGCAAGATTGGTTGAGGGGAGGATTTAAAAAAGAAAAGCAGCTAAATTAAATCTCACGATGAAAATGAGTGGTTAACAAAAAGGAGAGTTCCAAGCACAAGTTCATATCTATTCAACTGAGGGATGTGTAGATGAGGTCAACTTGCTTCGAGGCCTCGAGGGGTGTCTTCCGTGCATTTCTCCTAGTCAGGCATGTATGGGCGGAGGTGGTCCTCGATGTCTCCAACCCCCCAACAGGTGAGCTGGTCCTGTGGCAGGTAGAGACAGAGGCTGCACAACTTGAAAACTGTGAGCTTGGTTTTTGGAGTCTGTTGAAGAATGAGGAGACAAAAGAATATTAGACTATTCTTAAATACTATATGATGCAGTAAATATCTGGTATTGCAAGGTGTATAGTTATTAGGAATTCAATAATATTCTGTGCAATGCTGATAAGCCAATAAATTATTTCAATATGTTATTGCCAAGATCCAAAAATAACCAATATAAAAAATAATAAAAAACAGGTTATTAAATAGTATACAGTAAATATTCGGTTATTATAAGTTTTGCAGTTATTATTGATTAATTGATATTAAAATTCTGGCCAATTAAGATTACAAGGAAATTATTTCGGTTACTGTCAATAAACAATAAAATTACAGATATAATAAATGGTTAATATATATTTAGTTATACAGTAAATATTAGGTTATTAAACAGTGTATAATTGGGAATCACTAAATAAAATTCTGATTTC
>NW_015771243.1:0-777 GCF_001515625.1 Sinocyclocheilus rhinocerous
ATTTTTGTTAGCTGGGATATCAGTGTGAACCAGAAAGATGGTTTGAGTGTCAGATTGATGAAACTCTTACAGCACCGCATGTTCCCACAGTTCATCACAGCTCAAGTGTGATTTCCTTTGTGAAGAGACGTGTCATTTCATTTGGATCATTTGGCTTAGTGTGTTTTATGTGAAGAGGTCGGCAGACATTTGAACCCGTGTGAATGATGAAACCGCCCGCAATCAGACGCTTTTAAAGAAGCAGTAGTCCTGATCATGATTAGATGGTCATTGTTGTAGTCAGAGCAGTTGAGAATGTGCCGGCGATGCTCTTGACTGTTAATTTCCTGCAATGGTTGAATTGAATTCAGAATGTGGAATACAAAGGATATAAACAAACAACGATGATACGGTTCATAATTACCAACAGCTTGTGATTTTGAATCAAATCTGTTAGTGTGAAAATGAGTCAAGAAAGTGTTGCACAGTAATATTAAAGCATAATGTTCTGGGTTTACTATTATGAACAGAATCTCTGACATGCTGTTGATTCCCTCAGATAATCATTTCAAATCATTCCTCAGTTTGAGAAACAAACCAGAATCATGTTTGCAGCAATGCACTTACATAAATAGACAGAAGGAGGATATGAGGAAAGACACTGCAATATGATAAAGTACACATAAAAAATAAACATTATATCAAAGAACAGTTCACCCAAAAATGAAAATGTGCTCACCCTCGGGCCATCCGAGATGAGTTTATTTCTTCATCAGATTTGGAGAAATGTAGCATTGC
>NW_015771244.1:0-777 GCF_001515625.1 Sinocyclocheilus rhinocerous
AGTTATTTTAATTATCTTTAATTCAGATCCACTCCTAAACAGCACATAAAAACAAAAATGACTGTTGTTGGTTGCTTTACACGTCTCTTTCTAAGTGGGTGGTTGGTCAGAATAAAGCAATGTAGACCAGACTGCCACAAATCAAAAGCCTGGCTATACGAGACTAAAGAAACAGACAGGAATACTTCTAACTGGTCATGTTTTACACAGGACTCAGATACTTAAAGAACACAACAGACCTCAGCAGGGCTACGTGGGAATCTGCTGTTGACATCCTGTAAGGTTTCTGTCAAGTAACCGCACTGCTGTTTCAGGCTTATCAGAAAGTTAAGGAAATCTTCACTCCTGAGAAAAAGAAGACATTTCACAAATGACACTCTTTGTTCATGAACTTATGAAGTAGTTAAATAAACTTTCCACTTCCTTTATGCTTAGACTTTTCAAAGTAGAGTGCTGCAGGGATGACATATTTTTGTAGGCCAAAACCCGGAAACGAGTTAGCATTTTAGCACTTCCCATCGCCCCGATGGGTTTTTTGGTTAAATGCCTGAAATAACACAAGCTTAAGACAGTTTTACTTTTTATTCTATTGCATAAAATACAACAGTAATTTGCCGTGTGCTTTTGTTAAAGCTTTTATACTCGTTTTTAAAAAAGCAGTTGCTAACAACTAGCTACAAAGATTGTCAGGGACATTAAAAGCCATCACGCCTAACAGGTAAACTCCTCTACACACAGCCTGATTTTGTTTATAAATCAAACTTTTGTGAACTATTT
>NW_015771245.1:0-777 GCF_001515625.1 Sinocyclocheilus rhinocerous
CTCGGCCAAATATTATCCGATCCTAACAAACCATACATCAATGGACATCAACGTTTTGTGGTCCAGGGTCACATATGACTAAAAGACGATTAAGATGAATCTTGCAAAACTTGAAAATTAAAAGAAAAAATATATATTTGACATAAAGAAAATGAAGTATATTTTAGGACTATGTTTTGCATTGTGACATTAATTCAGTTTTATGAGAAACTAAACCCACATCTTCATTCAAAATTTTCGTAATGTGTCAGGATGTTCTCAATATTATACAATTCTCATTATTTTGATGTTTCTCATTAGATTCTCATTACAGTACAGAAATTACTTAAATGACTGTAATACAATGCTTTTTAATTAAAATTAAAATCAGCAATCAAATGTAGTTAATGCTGTAACTTGCTTTCTTTCTTCCTTCCTTTCTTTATTCTTTCTTTATATATTGCATTACAGTAATGAGAATGCAAGTTATTTCATTGTGGTAATAAGAACTGTGCTTAGAAATGTGCTTAATTTTCATGAAATAATGTCACGTTGCAGAAAAAAATATATATATTAAAATTTCTTAATAGTCCTAAAAACAGTAATTTAATTTCTTTAGGGCAAAATGTAATTTTTTTCTTTCTTTTGAATTAGAACAATAAATACTAGAAGGTATCAATACAGATGCAATATTGGCATATTATTTTTAGATGATTAACTTCAGCACTCTGCTCAATGAACTAGCTTCATGAAGTGTTTGTTTCATTTTATAAAAACATTTCAGATTTTTTGGCCGGA
>NW_015771246.1:0-777 GCF_001515625.1 Sinocyclocheilus rhinocerous
AGCGTGAGCTTAGAATAAAGTTAAACTGGTGTGGACGCTAATATCTTTAACTTTATAGCTGTCTTTAAATGTATCGTTCTTGGTGTGAACTGGCTTTAAAATAGTATGTTCTTTTATGTTTCACAAAATAAAGAAATGCATACAGGTTTTGAATAACATGAAAGTGACACAATTTCAATTTCTGGGTGAGCTATTACGTTAAATGCACATAGCAAAAAAAAGGCATGCATACACATGACTCACACACAACAGAAAAACCTAACAATAAATACCATACATAAAAGAACCAAAACTTAAACTAACTAGCCAAGTACCAAACTTCACAAGAAGCAGATCTGCTTCATTCCCAAAAATCAAAGCCAGTAGATCCTGGTGCTGTGAAAACACAATAACAGTTATTGTGCTACAGCGTTCCCCTCCCTTTACAGACCGCCCCACCCCCCGACCAAAACCAGCCATCTCCTCCCCCACAACAACACAAACACACCATTACCACACAGGAACAGCCCGTTTAAATGCTTGCAATGTCACATCGGAAGAAATATATAACCCTCTCATACGACCAAATAACACTGAAAATCTCAAATGTCTCACAGAAAGCAATGTATTCAAACAAACTTTGCGTGATAAGTGGCCGACTGGCAATCCATTCACAGGGCTCTGACACATTACACCCCCACACTGACCTTCCCTGCTTGCCCGTCCTGCTCTCTCACTTTGGAGGGTGTTCCCGACTTCCTGTTCTTTTTCTTCAGCTGCATGTCTTCATTGGGTCTC
>NW_015771247.1:0-777 GCF_001515625.1 Sinocyclocheilus rhinocerous
GTTCTAGTACATACCGGTTACATAGGTACCAGTGCCATATTGGTATCGGGTTTCGGTACCCAACCCTATTCATTCAGTGCATTCACAAATGACATGTTCCAGTTTGTTTAGGTTGATCGTGAACAAGTGGCAGTTCATTCAGCCCTGCTCCAAGTCGTTCAGACTCAAAACATAGACTTGTTCAGTGAAGGGCGTATACATTCAGCAGGTCCAACAATTGATATGCTGTTTATATGCTAATGTATGGTAATAATATGCTGTTTGCTCATGCTATAGTCAGTCTTTGAAAGCAGGGAGAAGCAGTCAAGCCCATCAAAAGGGAGAGACTTCAGTGTGTGAAAAATATGTCAGTGCACGGAAGTGAATGATTTGTTTTGTTCATGACCAAAACACTACTTCTTGTCAGTGGGGTCATGGGCACGTCTCCTGTAGTGGTCTTGCTTCCCAGAGCATAATGTGAGATTCATACGGGTTTGTCATCCTCTGCTTTAAGCTTACGCTACTGTTACAGATAATATACTTAAGAAAAAAGCCTTCACTGAAGAAAGGGCCAAAAATGGGGATCTTGCCCACCACCCCCAAACACCCATCCGCTAAACGTCGGCTTCAAAGCAGCAAATTCCAGCATTCAGTGACGCAGGAGAGGGCGAGTTCCTTCATGGTCATGCTTGTGAATAAGAACATTATCCTCTGTAATCTGCAGCCAGCATTAGCTTGTCATATGGAAGCACCACAAACCTCTATTTAAACTCTGTTCCCACTGAAATTTATTTATGG
>NW_015771248.1:0-777 GCF_001515625.1 Sinocyclocheilus rhinocerous
CAGCAAATCATCAAATCATTGTGCTCATTTCATTTATATTTATAGATACTTGATGATCATATCCATCCTCGTTAGTAGGACATTAATATTCCTTAAACTGGCAGAAAGGCATAAATATAATCCTCACAAATCTTTTCACTGGCAACAAAACCAAAAATTCTCCATGGATAACTACTCACGTCATATTTAAGGACGATTGGACCATCGTGTACCATTTTGCCTGAAATTTTGCACAAACTTGCAGTGATTCTTCTGTTGTCTTATGAGGATTATGGGAATTAAATGAAGGAAATTTATTATCATGCGTTAATGAACAGTGGGTCAATTTATCCAGATTAATAATCCAAGTTCCCTTCCAGCTCATCAGATACAAATAACACTTACAGACAGTTCATAAACTCACATTTCAATGAGTCAGTCTTCAGTCTTAAATGAGTACAGCCATGAGCTTCAGATGTCAGACAACCTGAGCTGTTTTATGCTATTTAAAGCACCTCTACAGTATTTGCATAAGTCACCAAGCTGGCCACATTCATTTGTTAGCAGAAAGGATGAAGAATGGCCCATATCAGCATCCTCATTACTAATCATACAGTATATATCACCGGGAGCGGTATTACCACACTGATTAAGGCCCTGCTCAAAGATTCAGAAAAGTTTTCCGTGGTGATATTAATATTAGAATTAGAAGAGTAATCAGCAATATTCCATCTGTTCCGGAGCCTCCTGGATCCTCTCTGTCTGTGTCAGAACCTGCCCAGAGGCTCTGTGGTTAGC
>NW_015771249.1:0-776 GCF_001515625.1 Sinocyclocheilus rhinocerous
TTAAATAAAAATGACAGTAACTATAATAATAATAATAATAATAATAAAAATCTTACTTTGATATCCTGAAAGTGATGTGTCAGTAATAATATCTGACTAAAGAAAAATCAAACTCTGAGAAAAACAAGTCCATAAAGTTTTATGGCACCTGACGCTGTGCTCTCATTCACTTTCTAAGGCTGTCACCGAAACTAAACATAGTTACGAAATATGGTCACAAGAGATATGGAAAGGTAAGGCTTCACCAAACTCTCAGGAGAATTCTAGCTCAAGAACAAGGTTGCCGTTTCCCAGAGGTTATATACCCTGGGAAAACAAAACAAAGGTGTGCTCAATGACTGTTCAGTGATCATGGGAATGATTATTTGCTCAAGGGCTAAGTCCAAATACAGGATACTGGACAGCTCCTTGTTTGCAGCTATTTTATACCATGAAAATAGTAAGTAACACTTAATTTTAAAGACCAAAGAAAGACAGTTGGGTCAATTTTTGTAAGTTAGGTGTTATATGTGTGCGTGGCTTGAACTTCAGAGAGTAGCAAGGGTGTGTGTAACATTTCACTGAAAAACATTCATCTTCAGCATGACAGGATTAGAGGCTAACAGACCATAAAATATAAAAATAAAGTAAAATAACTAAAATACGATCACCAAAAAAGAAAAAAAAATAGGATAAGGTATGAGCAGGCAGGAAAAGAGCAGTTGAATGTAAAATGCGATTTTAACATAAGGAACCGTGTTTTTGGTTTCTAATACTCACATTTGAAAACACCCTCG
>NW_015771250.1:0-777 GCF_001515625.1 Sinocyclocheilus rhinocerous
CCAGCATGCAGAGACTGGGCGCCAAACTCGGGTGAGTCACAAAGACCCTCTCACTTACATCTTTTAAACAGATCAGTGTGTCTCGGTCTACATCCACACCGCTGTGACCTTACGTACGTGTGATGTTTGTGTTTCAGGTTTGTCTCAGGGTTGATTCAGCGGGTGAAGGTGGAGGCGTTTGAGCGCATGCTTTGGCGCGTCTGTAAAGGTTACACCATCCTCAGCTACGCAGAAGTGGACGAGAGCCTGGCCGATCTGGACACGGTATGCAAACTTCGTGTGTAAATGAGGATGCTGAGATCCACCAGCAAAGTGCTTTTTAATGGCTGTAGTTATATTCAAATGGTTTGGTTTAACAGAATATGCTGCATGGTGTGAACATGCCTCTGTGTTTGTTTCACAGTTTTAGATCATAGCCGTCTGCTGCTGCTAGAGCGTGCTAATGTATTCAGAGCTTGTTTACGGAGAGTCTGTCTCGTGTTTATGTGCTACAGGGGGAGATCTGTAAGAACGTAGTGTTCCTCATCTCCTTTTGGGGCGACCAGATTGGGCAGAAGGTTCAAAAAATTTGCGACTGGTAAGTGAAAGCCTTGATGTTGATTATTTTTATTTTACATTTTTAGGGGCTGTTCGCACACATTCAAATTTGTGCATATTTTCAGAACTATTTGTTAGTTGCTTTATATTTTTAGCTTGACATTAATAGACTGTCAAGTCTGTAATTAGTAATTGCATTCAAGTAATTATTAAAAATAATGCCATTAAAAAAATGGAAAT
>NW_015771251.1:0-777 GCF_001515625.1 Sinocyclocheilus rhinocerous
GCCCATCTCACCTGCCCGAGCTCTGCAGCCGGCCTCCATACACGGACAGCCCGTCACCCTCATCAGCATACCACAGGTACAGCCACTGCCAACTATGCAACAATATGGAAAAAAGTATAGCGTTAAGGGATAATGTACAGTCAGCAATCCACTGTTGTAAAAATCAAAATCTAGTTTTACATAGTTTAAGTGAAATGATAATATTATGGATTGTTTTATAATAATAATTAATATTATAATTTGTTAAAATATTACATTAGACAAAATGGTTAACTGTTGTTCTTAACTGTTTTTAGGAAAATTGGATTAGAAAAATAAAATCTTTTTTGTCTTCAAAAGACACCAGTATTGGCCGATGATAAAATATCAAGGATTTCTGTAAAAAAAAAAAAAAAAGCATTTTATTATGTCTGTAGTATATGCCCATTCAAGTCACATTAAAGTTAGTTTTCCAATTGCTTAAAAATAAAATTTTGTTTGACCTACGTTACCGTTCAAAAGTTTGGTGTAAGATTTTTTTTTTCATGAATTTTTAAAGAAATTGATACTTTTATTCAGTAAGACTGAATTAAATTGATTAAAAGTGACATTTATAATCTTACAAAAGATTTCTGTTTCAAATAAAGGCTGTTCTTTTCATTCAACTTTCTATTAATCAAAGTATCCTGATGTATAGTGGTTTTCACTTAAATATTAAGCGGCAACACTGATAATAACCCAAATGTTTTTGAGCAGCAAATCAGCATATATTAGACTGATTTCTGAAGGATCATGTGA
>NW_015771252.1:0-777 GCF_001515625.1 Sinocyclocheilus rhinocerous
CACTCTGTGGAATATAATGTTACAAAGAACCATGCATCTAGATCCATTCTGATTCAGTCATCCCAGCTTTACAAGCTTTTGAAAGTCAGAGACAGATGATTAATGATGAAGACCCGAGTTATCCGAGCTATCCCCTCTCCTCAAAAGTGTCAATGATTGCCCACGATCAAGAAACAGAAAAATCTTTTGAAATTTTAGGGTTAGGGTCACAAAGTTCATACTTCTTAGGGTTGCATATGCAATGAATTTGAACTTGATGGTTTGAATTTGAACTCGATGAACTCGAAACATGGTTATATTAAACAATATGTAGTCAAGTCATTGTATGTGTGAATTTTAATGTATTTCTGAAAACATAATAAATAGGACAAAAATAAGTATCACGTCATTGACCAAAAACCTCTAGAACTGACACTTGTTTTCATTTGCTCGTTCATGCTGACGGGTTGATTGTTGGTCTAATTAATCTGTTGTTTTGACAAGCACTGACATTTGTATAGTCTGGTTTCTATCAACCTCTAACCCTGAGCTTTGACCTTCAGCGATGGAGCTCTTGGTGACGGAGTTGAATGTGCTGTTGAAGCTGTTGGACCATGAGACCCTGAGTTGTGCTACAGAAGAGAAGAAAACAGCCGTGAAGAACCTTCTCAGACAACTTCAGCCCTCAGGTAAATACCTAATATCAGTGTCTCTGATGGTTATTATCTGGCCCAAGCTGGGTTTAGTGGTTGGACCACCAGCTGGTAGACCATGTATGTCCAGTCATGTTCCTGGAAA
>NW_015771253.1:0-777 GCF_001515625.1 Sinocyclocheilus rhinocerous
CTGCACGGTACAGTTCCTCGAGTACGTCATCGACCGAGATGGAATCCAGTTGGATCAGGGGAAAGTTAAAGCCATACGGGAATAGCCACTCCCACAGACAGTTAAAGACCTGCAACGATTCCTGGGATTTGCCAACTTCTACCGTCGATTCATTAAGAACTACAGTATGCTCACTGCTCTGCTCACCTCCCTCCTTCACAGTAAGGCCTCCTAGCCTCCACCCTTGCACATATTTCTCCAAGAAACTGTACCCAGCGGAGGTAAACTATGACATCGGTAACCGAGAGCTGTTGGCCATCAAGTTAGCTCTCGAGGAGTGGCAACACTGGCTGGAGGGAGCACAGAATCCTTTCCTAGTCATCACTGACCACAAGAACCTTCAGTACCTGCGAGATGCTAAAAGACTAAAACCCCGTCAAGCACGCTGGGCCTTATTCTTCAAACGGTTCAATTTCACCATTACCTACGGTCCCGGAAACCACAATTGCAAGGCTGACGCCTTATCACGCTTGCATTCTCCAGACTCATCCTCGGAACCAGAACCCATCATCCCTCCAGCCCTCATTGTCAGTCCCATTCAGTGGGACCTCTCCGAGAACATCCGTGTCGCCACTCTCCACGAACCGGCCTCGCTGGGAGGCCCAGAAGGGAGGACCTATGTTCCAACATCACAACGACAACCCCTTCTGGGCTCGGTACCCAACCTTCCGGGCTCTGGACGCGCAGGCAGCAGACGGACCCTCTCGCTCCTCCAAGCTCGGTACTGGTGGCCCAGTA
>NW_015771254.1:0-777 GCF_001515625.1 Sinocyclocheilus rhinocerous
AAAAAAAAGTAAAGCTGAGTAATGACCTGTATTGTACAGCCTCGTACATTCAAATTACAAATCCGGTCTTATGTTAAAAATTAGGTGGGTAGAATGTTTATGATTTCTCAGGAAACTCAAAATTTTTGGGCATATATTACACCAGTACTAAACTGATTTTGATCAGTATCCTGTGAAAAGATGGGCGTTAACTTTTAGGCTATATAACACTCTTGCTCTATAGTAGCATTGGAAAGTCTGATTCATTTCTTGTAAAATGGTTCATTTGATCAGTTTGTTTTGATGAACCAGTTAAAACCAGGATTCACTTATTTGGCATTAATCAAAAGTTAAGTTCCTATGTGGTATACATGTTTGGTTGAAGTTGCGATGTAACAAATGAGGCAAGTTTTTTTCTTATTGCAATGTACATACAAGTGAAGCACTTCAAATCCATCAGTTGTTGATTGGATGGAGGCAGATCTGAATACAAGCTCAAAGGTTTAAGTAGACTAAATAACTGGAGAAATCTGGCATAAAGCAACAGAAAGTCGTTACCTGAAGATGGAGTTATGACATTTTAATAAAAAATTCTGAGCACCAGAAAAAAAAAAGGTGCATGGATGAATCGTTCACAGTAGGATCAATATCATACATTAACAAAAGAGATAAAGTAAATTTTCATTTCATGCTGATTTTAAATGTTTTTCCTTTTCTTTTTTTAATCAGTTTTTGTGTAGATGCATTCCAGTTTGTTGCTATCACTTTAATTGAGATTCTGATTAAGATTTAGCCAGA
>NW_015771255.1:0-777 GCF_001515625.1 Sinocyclocheilus rhinocerous
TATTAAATATTAAACAAAACTCAAATGAAAACTGACAATATAAAATTAATAAGTGAAAATATTAATAAACACTTTAACAGTATATAAATAAAACTATAATAACTCTGGTGTGAACAGGCTGTCATTATATCTGATTTGAAGATCTCCGTTCAAAGTCTGCTCTATTAATGTCCTTCTGCTGCTTTCATGCTCGTCTCTTATTAATGTCTGCATTAGAAATGTCCTTTATGGATAAATGCTTTTTCCAAGAAAGCTATCATTTGAAATTGAAGGCTGAACGTCTTTTGACTCTTTTGGTGGAAACATTTACAAAACAATATCAGATGGTCACAGTGTAGATGTATGTAGATGTTATTAAATAAAACATTTTGACCTCCAGAATAAAGAGAGTGAAAAGTTGTATATGTATTTTATTAGTATATACAAGAATGCCAAATCAATGATGAAATGGTATTATATAATATACTACAAAACCTTAAAATAAAAGATATAATTGGGCCATTACCTGTCATAATCCTAACTGTTAGCACAAAGAAACAACAATTCAACAAATCAATTAGCCTGTCTGCAATGCAATTGACAAAGAAAAATGTACTATAAGATATACAAATGAGCTAAAAACATGTCTCACCTTCTGTGAGTACAGCAGAGATGTTGAATTACAGATAAGGTTTCAGTCATGACGGCCCACCAGTTGACCCCATGAACACAGTATTAATGGGGGGCAAAGATGACACCATTTCTCTGATCTCTGTGGTCCCCTGGAGAGGCAGCAGT
>NW_015771256.1:0-777 GCF_001515625.1 Sinocyclocheilus rhinocerous
TATTTTTGATCAAAGTATTGACATTCAGTTTGCTTTCTTTTACTTTATTTCCTCATGGTTTTGTGACAATTTTTGGAGATTCAAAAGACTGACATGATTTTGTGAGAAGTTTCAAATAATTAAAATAAATAAATAAGTACAAAGATGGAAAACTTATGCTCCTCTGTCAAAATACTAAGATTTCAATTGTTTCTTCTTTTTGTTTTGGTTTTTTTTTAGTACGAAAGTTGGTATATTCCGTCTTGCATGTTAATGTGCAAAAATGTGTAATAAAATAAAATAAAGTAGTCTACCACTTCCTTTGAAATAAATTCTTCGTACACATACCTTTCCATAATGTGGTCAGCAAATATGAATCAATGTTCCTGTTGTTATATCACCAAAACACTGCAGATATTGTTGCTAGAGTGGAAATTCATTAACAATTCATAGCTCTTGATGAGGAGTAAATTGTGCTTAATTAAATTTACAGTATGCTCAATTATTAAACTTGGCTTTGTATTTTTTTATTATTTTATTATGTATTTTTATTATTTGTAGTTGTACTGAGATCATGTCAATTACTGATTCATAAAGTGCAATACAAGTTCACATTACAGCAAGCGAGTGTTGCTATAATTCAGATTACATATATTTTTGCCATAAAAAGTGTTGGATAAAACTCATCCACCGAGAACAAAACAATCATTGTAACTTGCTATATCTATATCTAAACAGTGTGATGTTAACCTTACTGATAATTAAAAGAAACACACCAATATATATGTGTGTGTGTGT
>NW_015771257.1:0-777 GCF_001515625.1 Sinocyclocheilus rhinocerous
ACTACTACCTTACTAACTATTAATAAGCAGCACATTAGGAGTTTACTGAGGCAAAAGTCACAGTTAATAGTTGGTTAATAGTGAGAAATGGACCCCAAACTAAAGTGTGACCAATATGTCAAATAATGTGTTCAGTATCCTGTTAATTTGTAACAGTAAGTTATGAAGACAGTTTCCTGAGAATGACCAATAAATGTTATTATAAATCTTTTACAGGAGACTGCGTACATCATCTTGATGAAACCCCCAAAAAACCACCCAAAGGTATGTAGTGCATCTCTGTCCTCAGTGCAGCGCTGCAGGGATGGGTTTTTTAGTTACATTTTTTGGTTAAATACCTGAAATAAGGTAAATAAACTCAAAATACTTTCATGTTTTATCCTACGTCACAAAAAACACAAGTTGTGTTTGTTGGTGAAGATTATCGTGATGAACAAAACATGTAAGAATTAAAAACTTCTGTTGGTCGCAGAGCTTATTTTCTGCATTAATCCAAAAGCCAATGGAATGATGTGATGTGAACTTATAAAAACACATCATCCCTTGAGCGCTCTGTTCATCACACTCTCAGATTGTTCAGGACTGATGCATATTCTGTGGTCTGGCCGTCTATAGGCAGAAAGAGACAGAGCAGCACATCAGAGGAAGAGCTCTGTCACAAGCACAGTAAGAAAGCGCGCGGCATTGACGAGGCCGGTAAGTTTATGATGGCCCCATCACAGTATTTATCCCGATTGTATGTTGACTGGAGTGCTGGTGTGTGTTCAGACTGTAACG
>NW_015771258.1:0-777 GCF_001515625.1 Sinocyclocheilus rhinocerous
TCTATATCACGTGATCAGATAACCATAACATGATTGTAGGCCTTTGTATGAACACGTTTTCTCGCTGCAGAATAAGAGGTTGTGTTTAATAGAAACGGTACCAATGAAGACCAGGGGTGCTCAATCCTGTTCCTGCAGCCCTTATCAAACACATCTAAATCAAATAATCAACCTCTTCAGGAGCACTTGATAATTACAGGCAGGTGTGATTGATCGGGGTTGGAACTGAGCTCACCAGGTAGGTAGATCTCCAGGAACAGGTAGATCTCCTGCTCATTGTACAATATCCCTTTTAGCATGCCCCTGTTTGTAAAAATCGGGATTTGTCTATGTAGTTCAAAGCACTGATTTCTATGATTTTGTCATTACTTGTCTTCCTGGTATGTTGTAAAAAGGTTCCTGGGTTTCACAATTTTAAGTTACATTTATTTATTTTTAATGGGGAAAATCAAGCAGGATTGTGATTGTGTGCACATGTGGGACAAAATAATAGCAAAATATAAAGTTTTATTTCATTACATGAATTGAGTCTAAATCAATATACTACATCAAAATTACCATATTATTGTATGATTTTAATTGCTGGATACAGTCAAGAAGGTCAAGACCTCTGTTCAATATAGCTACTTTTATATAGTTTATCAAATATACCCAACAAAGGCATTAATATCACCACATATCAGACTACTAAACTGTACATTGTCACAAAATTTGCTAGTTCTTTTATTTTAAATGATCTGTCAACTACAGTTTTTTTCTAACTGAACAGTTTCCTGC
>NW_015771259.1:0-777 GCF_001515625.1 Sinocyclocheilus rhinocerous
ATATATACTGTATGTGTGTGTATTTATATATACATAATAAATAATATATATATACAGAACGATTAATCGTTGCCCAGCACTAATATTTATTTATTAGTTACATCTCTGGTTCAGTGTCACTTCTTTAGAGATCCAGTGGTTTCTCCTTGAAACTGGTACAGTATTTGTGCACAGCAGTTTTTAGGGAATGCTTGTTTTTATTTGACAGGCAAGAGGTGATCGTTTTCTATTTATTGAAGCTGTTTCGGCACACATCAGACTGGCTTCATCTTCTAGGAAGCACAGCAATGGTGCTGAACTGATGGTGCTAATCTGCCTGACTATAGGCATACATCTTCCAAAAATCCTTTGCAAACATTGAGTTTTATGAGTTCTCCTTTTGAGGTTTCCTGAAGTCCCTTTTGATCAGACTAGATTGCTCTTGAGCACATTTGTTGGTGAGGAACAAGTAACATGCTGCTTTCCATTCAGCATGGCAGGTCAAACCCACAGCTGAGTCCAATTACCTTCTTTTCAAGCGGTTATTATAGTAGAGGATATCTTGATTGTTTAACACATTTGTTCAATAAAGACATGGCACTGCAAAAAGGCTTGTGTGCACCTTTTTAAATAAGGCCAGTCACATGGGGAAGCTGTCACATAAAAATATTTGTAAATAAATATTTTAACTGTAAGGTTTTAAATATTTTAAACTATGACAATGCTTGTGAGATACATCCTCCAAAGCGTTGACTATATCATGAAAGTATATTTTAACTAAAAGATTGAAATTTTCAG
>NW_015771260.1:0-777 GCF_001515625.1 Sinocyclocheilus rhinocerous
ATCATATCAACTTGTGGAAAATGGGCATACGATGACCCCTTTAAAGTGGCATGAATGCATTTACACTGCAATTAGAATTGCATAAATAGTGCTATGAGATTAATGGGTTTTAAATGGGTATTAGGAGTGTGCCATATCATACCGTCCACGATAATATTTTAGACATTTTAACTGGAAAACAAGACAAAAATACTGATTAAGATATTTTTTTGTCTTAATTTAACTTCAGTTTGGTACCATATCACTGTGTGCAATCTGTAAGTAATACACGACAGAATGACCTCATCTCAGACACACACCCTCCCCTCACCCCGGACACACATAAATAAAGCTAAAGCCCAGACAGAGATTGAAACCAGAGCCTTGGCGATAACTCCCAGCCTCCCGTCTGTCTCCTCCTCTATCAAGACCTGAGAAGTTTAAAGGAGTTTAAAGGCAGACACCGGCAGACAGGAAGTTTTGCTGTGCTGCCAGGCTTCACCCAGAGAGATTATAGATTGAGACCCCCCCCACAGCACCGCCGCGACTCCAGATGCCCCTGTGACCCCTTTAAAACCTTCTCTGTCTGCCAAGGCCCAGTGGCACTCTGAGCTCGGACCACGGGGTTCCTCTAACTGAGAGGGCACCATCTGTCCAGCCCTGCTTGGTATTCGTTCAGGAGCCGCTCTGACACGGCCCCTTCTCATCCAGTCACTTGTTGTGATGGCAGTTCTACCGCCCTGTCTGTGGTGTGAAATGCTTGTGCTGTGGCCAGACCCAATGTTGTGAAAAGGTCAA
>NW_015771261.1:0-777 GCF_001515625.1 Sinocyclocheilus rhinocerous
TCACAAAAAGCCTCCATCTACACTTTATAAGGAAACCTCACTCTAGTGACTTCTAAAAAAAAAAAAAAAACCTTGGACAATTAAACATAGATTTGCTTTTCTTTCTGTACATTAAAAAACTAAATTCGTTCTATAGTTAACAACACAATCATTCACAAATCCTGAACATGCACACTACAGCCTATTTCTAAGTTTAATGTGATTTTATGAGAAATTACACATAAAATAACACTCACCAATTACAATGCTCTCAAGTTCCAGGTTATGTCATCTTCCTCTTCACCTCTCTTTTGACTGTTTTTGCTGGATCAGTTTTATTATTTACTTCATAATGTCCTTCACATTGACACTGCCGATCAGTCCAAGTGTAAGTACCTGTTTTAAAACATGGTACATCAACATGAAAGGCTGCTAACACTATCATATTCCTTAACTATCTATCTGAGAATGCTGCTGAGAAAAGTATTAGTAGACACAATATTGTGGTGAATTATTACATTAAAAACACATCTTCCCCTTTGTCTCATTATCTTGATTTACTGAAATGTAAAGTGTTAAAAAAAACAGAGCTGTAACAATACATAGTGCCATAATATATCATAATTCAAAAAAGAGAAACCATGATAATTAACATTGTGGATATGCAAAAGTGGATCATGATATATAACAAGCAGAGCTTTTCCATGTCTTTGAGCAACAAAATGTTTGAACACCAGAGGGAGTAGTCAACATGGGTCTAATGTGTCATAGGTACAGAGTCAATCTCTGATGTGAAAA
>NW_015771262.1:0-777 GCF_001515625.1 Sinocyclocheilus rhinocerous
AAATATACACAGTATACACACATATATTATGTAAACAAAAAACTTATTTTTAATCGCGATTAATCATTTGACAGCACTAATATTTAATAATAATGACTAATCCCTATATTGAATAAAGAGCTCTGCAGATATATAATTTATTATTAATAATTTAGTATAATTTTTTATTAAATTAAGTAGATGCAACTATTCTCATTTATACTCTTTTCCTCAGATTTACATTCGCTCTCCATTTTTCTCTCTCAGACACGAGTCATATCTTGCCAAAGCAAGCCTGCCAGATCCCGAAGACCAAAGCATGATGGGTAGATTTGTGCGGGTTGAGAGACAGGTACTGCGCTCTGACAGCTGGTTGTGTGGCCTAGCTAAAGTTGTTGTGCTAAACTCTGTCGTCGCCTCACTCACAGGTGGAAGACATGGAGAAGAAACTGGATTTCCTGGTGGATATGCATATGCAACATGACCTCACAGGCCCCGGCCACATGACCATGGAGCGCTGCGACCCCACGTTGACCGTCAGCGTCGCAGGCGACAGTGTGTACTGCAGCTACGGCCCGCCGCCGCACAACACGCCGCATTACACACGCTCCGACGCCAACCCGCCCAGACCGACCGTCCTGCCCATCAGCCCACTGCCAAGCCACTCCCCGTCCTCCAATGTCAGCCAATCGGGAGGCCGCAGGGTAGGAACGCCACTGTCGCTGTTGTCGGTCACTCACGAGGAGCTGGAACGCTCGCCCAGCGGATTCAGCATCTCCGCCGAGAAAGAGGAGGTCA
>NW_015771263.1:0-777 GCF_001515625.1 Sinocyclocheilus rhinocerous
TCAAAGGCCTGACAATGGCAGCCATTCAAGCCTGGGCCCGTTCTCAAGCCATTACAGACCAGACACAGAGCAAGTCTAAGAGTTTCACTCTGATTATGACGAGATGTGTATGTCAGTACACTTCCTCCCAGGATAATTCTCTGACAGCATTTAATTGAGCTACTGTGACTGATGTTTACACGTCACAAAAGGTTTGGCTGATGATTTTTGTCACCTACGCAGTCTATTTCTGCAAATGTGGCATTTGATTTGTAAAGATTGTGTTGTTCATTTATGTTATAATCCTTGTGGGAAAATTGCAGTAAATGTGCAATGGTTATTTTTGTTCAACTGTACTTGCAGATAATAAAATACTAATGAAATAAAAGGCCACCTAAGTGTACTTAATGAGAGTATTTCCTAACACACTTAAGCGCACTTTTAAAAAAGTGCACTTTGTAACAATGTCAGATGAAAAGTTTAAATCCTTATGCTTTAATAATCTTGTTGCTTTTGATGTATTGACTAACAAAGTAAAATAACTTTTTACATGTAAAAAGACGCATGTAAAAGACTTATAATCTTAACTGTAGTGTGTTGTTCAATAGAACTTTTAAAGTTGACATATCTTAAATTTACTAAATTGCAGCTTCAGTATTATTAATATCTTGAAATACCTGACATAAAATTAAGCACATACAATTAAGCATTTAAAACATTACATTCAGCTTGCACTTAAGTATATTCTTTTAAAGCATATTATTTCTGTATTAAGTACTTTTTTAAAAGTATGCTGAA
>NW_015771264.1:0-777 GCF_001515625.1 Sinocyclocheilus rhinocerous
GTAAACACCAGCGCAGGACAATAAAGCACTCCATTGGGCCTACAACCTGCTCAGCACACAATGGGCTAGCAACCATAAACAGTCTTTACTTTACTACCGCACACCCACTAAAAGTGTCAGGAAGAGAGAAGGCTATTGTCTGACTCCATCAGGCATTCACTTGGACTGCAGGGATCTCCTCTCACACTCAGTCATTTAGGTCTGCTCTGTCTGGGCCATGCTGACCAGCAGGAGGGCTCCGTTTCTCAGGGAACCAGGAACCAAAATACAACCTCAGAGAATGCGACATAAAAGTTACATGGAATGGTATCATAAACTAAGTCTTAATTACGCTATTCAGAAAAGCAACCAGCGACCAATGCTGATTGCAATATCTAGACAATGTACAAGGTTATCGGCTAATGTGATATTCTCAAAATAGCTAAATATTGACTGATCAGTCACCCTGGGGTGCACTTCCCAAAAGCATCATTAGCTAAACTATGGTCACAAGTTCTGGTAACAACAGAACTTGGAACCATAGTTGTTTTGGGGAAATGCACTCCTGAACAATGTTTTGGTCTGTCACTTCTTATGAATCAGTTTTCTTTCGTTTAACAATGCGCTTTGTAATCGCCTTTTGGTATAGCTAGATCAACGCATAAATGTAAAACTTGCTACCTTGGTTAACCTTGGTTAAAGGGCAGAGGGTGGTGGGAAATCCTAAAGGGGAGTGGTAGCAGTAGACTTCAACAGGTTTTAAAAGGTTCAGCTCTCCCTGGGACGCATGTAATATCA
>NW_015771265.1:0-777 GCF_001515625.1 Sinocyclocheilus rhinocerous
AAGGATCTGTTATCAGTGAATATACATATACATATATATACATTTATTTTTCCAAAGAAAAGTAATGCACAGTACAACTGTCTAGTAATAGGTAATTGTTTAGTTGAATGTAATCTCTTCTTCTGTCCTGCTCTTCAAAGGCACTGAAAGATAAACATCATGAATCCTGTTTATAACCCTGCATCATCAGGGGTTCCTTATGCCAACCCTAAAGGAATAGGATACCCAGGTAACCAGAGATGAGCTCTGACTCACTTGCTTGCAGTCGATAGGAAGTGTCTGGGGTTTTCACACCATATATGCAATTAAGTTCCAGCACATTGTCTTTTCTGTTATTGTTAATTGCTGTGATTTTTCCTCCTGCACAGCAGGATTTCCTGTGGGTTATGCAGCGGCAGCTCCAGCATACTCCCCCGGCATGTACCCTGGCGCTAATCCAGCCTTTCCCTCAGGTAAAGGAAGTCCAAACTCAGTTTTTTGCTGTTTTTCAGTTCTCCTAGAAGCCAAAACAGATTTTAAGGTGCGATGAGTTGTGGATCTCCTTTGCTCAGCCAAGAAAAATATCCTGAGGTTTTTGATTTTTGGCATGTTTTAAGAAGCCGGAAAGTGCAGTTCTAGAATTACAGCTCACATTGTTTTTCATTTTCAGTATTTTTCTTCAACATTTTTGTTGCTTACCTCATCAGTGCAGTTTACAGGGATAGTCCACCCAAAAATGAAAATCCTGTTATCGTTTACTCACCCTCAAGACGTACCAAACCTGTATGACATTTTTTT
>NW_015771266.1:0-778 GCF_001515625.1 Sinocyclocheilus rhinocerous
ACTGCTACTAGTAATCCTTAATGCTTTGAAATAGATCTGATAGAAGTCAAACTCACTTGTTTGGGATTACACCCATGATTATTTCCACATTTAGTTAAATTAACCCGTCGAATTATCATTTTTATAATTGTTAAAAGCCTTTCCGTGAGATCCGGATGGCCTTTTTGTTTAATGCAGTGTACTGTAATTACAATTTTTGAGCGTTTGAATGCTCACCTTAGTTTCCCCTTAATATCATGCTTTACTGAATGCCGCCAAGCCTAATGGTTCACCTAAAGGTGCAGTGTGTTTGAAAAGAAGGCTGCTTGGTTTTTGTGATTTTCAGAAAACAAAGGCAAACATTTCAGTAATCTTCAAAGTGGCCAGTGGTATGTCGAGTGGACCGTGGAATGCAAGCTATGGCTAGGGCTTTTCAATTAAAAAAACAATGGCTTTCCTTTTATGGGTTGTAACTGCATAAACTGTGGTTGAGGCATTAACTGTATCAGTTGTATCAGCTTACAATACCGCAGTTTGAATTGATGTGTTTATGTGCATTAGAAGCACTAGAACATTTCTATTTGTCTGTATGTATTTAAGGTTCTTAATATATCCCTGCCGGCTCTTGATGTGTGGGTTAGTGGGTGGGTAAGGTGTTATTTACTTAGACTCTTTTGATACTGCACAGGTTAAAAGCATTCACCCCTACAGGCTCGACTCCTGAAGATCTTCGTAGGCAATATGCAAAGCATTGGGCTAAGAAGTGCTCCCATTGAGGAGTGAGAGCAGCAAAGCAAGA
>NW_015771267.1:0-778 GCF_001515625.1 Sinocyclocheilus rhinocerous
AAAAAATTATAAGACAAAAATAAATACCAGCCTCAAACAGCAGGTTTAAGGTGATCTAGTTGGCCTGGAGCTCCAACTGCAAAGTGCCCAAAATCCCTCTATAACCAGACAACAGACCAGGCCAGGGTTACATCTTAACCTGGTCTGTTTGGTTATAGATGGATTTTGGCACTTTTCAGTAGGTCAGTTTAGGAGCTCCAAGCCAACTAGACCAAGGGTGCACAATCCTGTTCCTGGAGATCTACATTCCTGCAAAGTTCAGTTCCAACCCTGATCAAATACAACTGAACCAGCCAATTAAGATCTTCAGCAGCACTTCATAATTACAGACAGTTGTTTTTGAGCAGGGCTGGAACTGAACTCGGCAGGTAATTAGATCTCCAGGAACGGGATTGAGCATCCCTGAGCTAGACTTTAACCAGCTGGTTGAGGCTGTGATTTTTTCAGATGGGAAACATAGCTTGTGCTCTTAACTAATTCCAACAGATGCAGCCAATACTGATATAACACAAAGTATACCCATAAGTCCAGTCCAGTCCAGTTTTCCCCACACACAATCGTGACTAGAAGAGGAACTAACAACAATTATCTCTTCCTGTTTCTGTCCTTCAATCTTAGCTCTGGTTCTTTCTCTCTGTATGACAATCCTCATTATGAGATCAGTGCAATTGGAGCTCATTAAACCTGTCTGACTCTGCTGATACACTGGAACATGATGTGCTGGCTAAGGCATCAAACTATGCTTTAGGGGAAGTTAAAAAAAGAAAGCTCCACTCCA
>NW_015771268.1:0-777 GCF_001515625.1 Sinocyclocheilus rhinocerous
TGCAGTGCTGGGGGGCGCCCAGGACCAGGGTTGAGAAACACTGTGATAACCGCTCAAATATATTTCTGTATACTGTATATGAATTGTATATACAGTCCTACCATTCAGCCGTGTCGTTGTTAACAGTCATCCTTTCTGTCAGCTCACATGCTGGATTCAGTAAGAGTTACTTTAACCTGCGAATCAATAAGTGAGATCCAGCGAAACAGACACACTTCTCTGGGCTGCTGTCACTAAGCTCGTTTATCATTATAGTCAAGACTCTCACCATCTCAGAAGGGCCTACTCCACATCTTCTGTTATGCTGATCTGATCTGCTTTGTCTAATAGAGCACTATTTGCAAGTGGAGATGATTTGTTGCCTCAGACATTTGAAACACATCCTCCAGTTGAGACAAAATGAGGACACAGAGAGAGATCCCATCTTGTCTGATCCCGTACATAAGAGCTCTGTCATGTGACTTCTGTCCTGAACTCCTCCTATCCATCATCTGCTTCTCACTTGTTCACCTGTCTTGATGTTTGTCAGGAGTGGACATGAGCTCTATGCACCAGATGAAGACCCAGCGCTCATCCACCATGTTGTCTGACGTGAGGCAGCTGGTCAACAGCGGGGGCAGTGTCAATCAACAAAATGATGACGGGGTCACGCTGGTGAGAAAATACTTCAATCCCAAAATGTGTAACGGTTGGCTGATCTCTAAATATAGCACAGTCTGTGTAATGTGTACAGATGGTGATTTGAATCGGAAGGCTTTTGGCTAAATGGAGCAACAC
>NW_015771269.1:0-778 GCF_001515625.1 Sinocyclocheilus rhinocerous
GGGAATATTTTCATACAGGTTTTAATAGGTTCTTTAGAGCAACGGAGACACTGCAGACATCAGGGAGCTTCACCAACGTTCTGATAACGCTAAATGCACATTTACACACAATCTGGATGCAGGAGGGCAGATTACAGAAAACACACACTGAACAGAGAGAATCGTCCACATGTCAAATCCCCCTTGTGTGTGTTTCCCTATAGTGGATCTCATCAGGAAACCCTGAGTTTAAAGAAACTTCATTTGACTGCGACTTTGAACTCGGACACTTTGAGGATTTTCTGGGGACTTTGCCATCTACGCTAACGGAATATTAAGAGCCCATGAATGAGGAAAACGCCAATAACGAACTGAACGTGACCAAAAAAAAACTCTTACCCAAGTCCAGAAACCACAAATTAATAGAGTAAAACAATATGTTCTCTTAATGTAGATGTCTAGGGAGAAAAAAATTAGTTGTATTAGCAACAGATTGAAAATACAGATATCCGTTACTTTTCATTTTACAAAAAAAGCTTAACTACCTTACATTCTGATCACACTGCAAAAAAGTGATGATTTTCCTCAGTATTTTTGTTGTTTTTCCAGTGCAAATGTCTAAAGCTTCCTAAATCAAGATGGAGGAGCAAAATGACAGAGAATAAGTTGTTTGATCAAAACTAGGTAAATTTATGATTAAACAAGAACAAATCTCTTCCAAGAGGCTCAGAAAAACTTCATTCAAAGGAAAAACACATTTTCCCTCCCCATTGACAGATATTTGTTCTTGTTTTAAACA
>NW_015771270.1:0-778 GCF_001515625.1 Sinocyclocheilus rhinocerous
GTCATCGAAGATTACACCAAGATTTCTGACCGAAGTCGATGGGGATATATATCATGATACTGAATGATTACCATGTTCATATTCCATTTATGTATTTACAGAGTACAGTTTTATGCAAAAGTTCCTTGTGCAAAGTGCTCTGGACTGCGGAACGATGCACAGTGACACTATCAGCAGCCAGATGTTCTTGGAGCTCTTTGGAGGTGCTCTGTGGTTTGTCTGTGACCATTCTAACCATTCTTGGCCTTTGCCTTTCAGATATTTTCTCGGCCTACCACATCTTTTCTTCCATTTTCTAACTTTATTTCAGACTCTGGAGACAGAGACGTTAAACCTTTGTGATGAAAACTTTTTGTGTCCTTCTCCTAATTCATATTGATGAATTATTCTAGTTTTTAGGCCATTAGAGAGTTCTTTCGAGGTTCCCGTGTTGTTACTTTCAAGTAGAGAATCAAGGAGAAGCAAAGCTAGTAATTAGCTACCTTAAACATCCTTTTTCATGATCGTTTGCACATGAGTTTGCAGTGTTAAGGTTCATTGAGCCAATAAAATCAATTTTGTGTTGCAAATTCAATCAGCATTAAGTGACTACAGGTACTCAAATCAACACAATTGAATTTTGCACAGCCTATTTTTCACATTCACCTTTATTTCATACAACTCAGTACTGCTACACTAAGCATCTCTGTCTGAAAAACATCACATTATGCAGCTTTCTCTAGAAACGGAATGACATATCACTACGATCTTTTCTTATAAAGATAGAGCAAATTAGTAT
>NW_015771271.1:0-778 GCF_001515625.1 Sinocyclocheilus rhinocerous
TTTCTGACGCCCCGGGGCGTTCAGAGCATGCATGTTAAAGGGGCGGTGTGCGGGAATGCCAAGGCACCTCAGTGCGACATGCAGCAAGAGAGATCTGCTTTCTTTTAAGTGCTCACACAACCCCACAGCATGAGAAAACAGAAAGTAAAATAAAAAATAAAAAAAAGACTCGTTATGCTTGTATCGGCTCAGACAAAACTAAAAATAACAAGCGTAACTTCATGCATCCTTTTAAACCATCTAGGTAGCTCTTTGAGGTAATAAAAAACATAATTTCACTATAAAAAGCTGAGGAGGACTTCCATCATCCATCCTAGAGTCTGTTTGATTCTTGGCAAGCACCTGATTACAGAAAGGAAGGCTGGGAGAGCCTCCACATCCATAACCAATAATATATATAAATAAAAGAAGTAAGCAGCCACGGATAGCATATTCAGAGATCCTAATAAAAAGCTGACCTATCCAAATATACACATAAAAAAAGAAGTAGTACTATTTTGGTGATATTCTTGCAGTTCCTTGTATGTTTGTGTGACAGTTTTCAGATCTCTCGGGGAGATCAGTGCAAATGAAGAATTATTGCAAAAGTCTGCTCATATTCGCGGGAGGAAGTGGGTGACCGTCATGGCGGTGGTGGCCTTGTTGCCTCGCTTCACTCGGCCGTGTTTGTTGAGAGCGACATAGAATCCCTTGTAAACGGAGGACTCGTAGGCATTGTAGTTATTTGGCAGCAGGGTCTCCTTGAACTTGCATTCGTCTTTAAAGGTAGCCTGAAAGA
>NW_015771272.1:0-778 GCF_001515625.1 Sinocyclocheilus rhinocerous
TTGAATTAATTGTTCGTTTATAACAGCTGGGGGACAGAAATGTACTATGACCATTGCAATCCTGCTCGGTCAGACTGTCTTCCTGTTCCTTATTGCCAAGAAAGTTCCAGAAACTTCCCAAGCTGTCCCTCTCATCGGAAAGTGAGTCTGTGCTTTTATTCACTCATCACACCTTTTCAGCAGTTTCTGATCAACTTGTATTCAATGTGTGCAACATAAGATAAAACAGTTTATATACACTATTGTGTGTTCTAGCACACATTTTCTAGAAAAATCTGTGTTCTTTGCAGGTATCTGATGTTTGTGATGTCGGTGACCACAATAACTGTGATGAACTGTGTGGTGGTGTTGAACGTTTCTCTGCGAACTCCAAACACCCACCCCATGAGCAACACCATCAGAAAGGTACAACAGAACTATCTAACCATCTTTATGCTTTTTGTCCAATCCATGAGGACATAATGAAAAAGTTATTATTATACATGAAGCTATAATCGCTTTTCCCTCCATTTTCGGGGTACTCAGGTCTTGCTGAACATCCTTCCTCGACTGCTGAGGATGACAATGCAGCGCTGGACACCTGAGCAGGAGGAAGGGGAATTTAAAATGTTTGCCCTGGGCAACGGCACTCCGCTTCGCCGCAGGAGACGAAGCTCTTTGGGATTAATAGCAAAGGCTGATGAATACATGTTCAGAACAGCACGCTCAGAGCTGATGTTCAGTCGACTGAAGAAGAGAAAGGGGCTGCTGAAGAACACTTTAGAGAAAATACGTGAGT
>NW_015771273.1:0-777 GCF_001515625.1 Sinocyclocheilus rhinocerous
AGAAAGTTCAAAAGAACAGCATTTATTTGAAACTGAAATCTTTTGCAACATTATTATTGCTGTCACTTGATCAATTTAATGCATCATGCAAAAAATGCAGTGTTGCTTCTCAAGTAAATTGATCTTGTTTTAAGGATATTTCTATATTTTAACTGGAAAATAAGACTCATTAAAATGTGATGCAGTCTACATAGGCAGCTCACTAGGTTTCAGAACAGAGCCGATGCTTCATTAAACTCTGTGATATAAAACATTCATCTGGTTGCAGTTCTGCTGCTTTTAGACTGGCAGTGAAGTCTGCAGCCGCTGTCATGGCATGTGTTTGCATGGGAAGAGCGTACAAACTCCTGTTTTCTCCTTGTTACTCTCCCTGAATCTGCTGATTTCTCGTGAACTGTGTGATGTCATGATGTGCAAACACTGAATTCACGTTCAGGACGACGGTAGTTTGACTTCCTGTCACTTTCAAAACATAGATCTGTTTGTTTGAGCGGCCCGGCCAATGATGTGAGTTTGGGGCGGGGCTACCTGTTGGACTGACCAATGAGATGATGCTAGATGACACTTGCTTCGATTTAGGCTAATGCAATTAATTATTCATGAACAATTTTTTGAGATATTGTCAGTTATTTTTCTTACTGTATTTTTGTTTTTACATGTCATTAAGTGGAGAATTATTGAGAAAAAGCAAATGATATCAACATTTGTAGAATGTGTTATATATAATTATTTAATAATAATTATAATAATTTAAATGCATTTACATTATGTGATATA
>NW_015771274.1:0-778 GCF_001515625.1 Sinocyclocheilus rhinocerous
TATATAAAACGTATAAAAACCAAACCATAATTATAATTTCAGAAAAAAAAGAAAAAAAAAACTAATGAATTCAGCTATAATAAATTTTTTAAATTGGTCCAAAATATCAGTATTAGTGTAGCAATAATTTAATAAAATAATTATTGTGATACTAATAAGTTCATTAAAAAGCAGACATGCATCAGGAGTGTTTTAAAGCAGTGGTTCCCAATTCCAGTCTCTGCTCTGCACATTTTGCATGTCTCCCTTTTTTAACACACCTGATTGAGGTTGAGAACTATCTGACACACTACGTTCAATTCTTGGATCTCTCTCCTAATGAGCTGAAGATCTCAGTCAGGTGTGAACCAATGTTTTAAAGCACTAAGCTCAGCTTTGATCTCTTGGAGAAGGCGAAGTATTTAAAAGAAGAGCAGATGGGATTTTATTTTGCTCATTGCTTGTTTGTCTCCATAGCTGTAATGAGCTCTCGGGTTCCCACGCCAATCCAACCACGCATTCACGCAGCATCTCTCGCAGACTGACAGACAACTCAATCCATAACAATAATTAATTTACGGGCCAAGCTGTTGTGTTGCTAAATGTTGGAACAACAACCATCTAAACCCAAGTGTCATCATGTTGCATTCGCTCTACTTAGTGTGCACTTCAGGGCAATGTGAAACATACATGGGGTGGCTCCGTGCAAGTGTGCCTGGCAACAGCTGCAACATCACAGACGAGATCTTGTATTAGCACGTGAGCTAATTGTGCCCTGCGCTGTGTGCTGAATGGAAAT
>NW_015771275.1:0-778 GCF_001515625.1 Sinocyclocheilus rhinocerous
TAACAATGCCGTTATATATGCATTAATTACAGTTGTTGCTGTCATATTGATAATACTTCAGCGCGTATGTTTTAACCTGTTCTTTCTTCAATTCTAGGTACTGAAACCAAGACAATACTGATTAAATGTTATTTTAACAGTCGCAAAGAACATTTCAATCTCTCACCCGTTTTATGGCGTGAAAATAAACGCGACTTTTCTCGTTGTTTTCAAAAAAATCCACGCCCGGAACGTCAGCAGTTACACCGGAAGTGGCGTCAGATAAACGCGTCGTCACAACTACAAAATAGCGGTATGAAATGAACTTTGCACCATTGTTCCAAGCATACTTAAGAAATTAATTTCGTGTTCCGAAATATGCATTTCAAATTCTCTCAAAAGGCTAAGTATATACTGGTTATATTGTGCGGTCCGTCATTCTCCCTTCATTGAGTAGTTTGTAATGCTGCGCCATCTGGTGTTTGTTTGAGCGCTGGCGGATGCAGGACGTAATTATAATATAATAATAATAGTAATAATATAATATAGTAATATAATAGTCATTATATATAGATCAATGGCTGTTTCCTGCATTTTCATCTGACAAACATGTCTTATTTGACATCAGGGGAAAAAAATACAATACATTAGGAACAATCATGTCTTTTTGGACAATATTTTTGGAAGTAGGCCTATAAGAAAGTATAATTTCATGTCTGGCCTATTTTGCATTTGTTATCAAAAATGGACATATTTCTTTCTTTCTCTCTCTCTCTCTCTATATATATATATATATATA
>NW_015771276.1:0-778 GCF_001515625.1 Sinocyclocheilus rhinocerous
TGATGTCTTTGTGCCTCTGAAAGGTGTTTTCTCTTCTAGTGCTGCATGAACTGTCACAATTTACATCTCAAACTATAAGCACTTATTATGACTTTATGTATGGCTCTTTAGATCAGTCTTGTTGGTTAATTAATTAAACAGAATGACATAAAACGGTCTTTCTGCTAATATTCATCTAGCTAATCATCTAAATGCTACTGTCTGATTTTGCTTTTATTTGGATTGTAAGTTTTTGCTCAGTGTTTCTATGGCAGGTTTGTGCCGTTCTTCGCTCTGACCTTCAACATAACAGTACAGGTCACAGGAAGTGATGGTTGCCTTGGTGACAGAGGATGACCATGGTTAATTATTACAGCATTTTGTCTCTTTCTGTATGGAATAATATTGTGATTGTGTATTGTATCTACTGTAGTTAGCTTTAAAATGAAATTTACAATAGTTTTTTTCATGTTTTTCTGTTATGATACAATGAAATGGCATATTATAATTATTTATTAACCTATTTAACAGTGATGGCATCATAATACATTTGATATATATTATGGTTAAATATATTTGCTGTTCAAAAGTTTCAGGTCAGTAAGATTTTCATGTTTTTGAAAGAAGTGTCTTATAAACATGAAGGCTGCATTTATTTGTTTAGTAAAAACAGTAAAATTGTGAAATACTGCAATTTTAAATATCTGTTTTCTATTTAAATATATTTTAAAATCTAATTTATTCCTGTGATGCCAAGCTGAATTTTCAGCATCATTCCTCCAGTCTTCAGTGTCACATG
>NW_015771277.1:0-778 GCF_001515625.1 Sinocyclocheilus rhinocerous
AAACCACCCAGCTATCGCATAGCAACACACTAAAAATGTGGTCTATTTGGACTGATTTTGGGATGACTGGATCCTCATCATTGGTGTTTTGACATCTATAATAGCCATTGTGCAATGATTTCAAAATAAACCATAGCTTTGTGCTTTAAATAAGGAGGTTGGCCCGAATTTTCCAGAACTGGATGGTCGCCTGGAAGCCTTCGACCGGAACGGCAACAGCTTGATGAATAATCCTTCAAGGGTCATAATCTAGCATAATTAAAACATAATGCAATATGTTGTTTTCCGCCGTTCGACTTCACCTCTTCCTCGCGGCACCTGAGTCGACCCGTGACGTGTTACAATTAGCGGGATTTGACGAGCGGCGGAGGCTTTAGTCACGCTGCAGTTACTATGGTGAAGTGTTATTTTCTCCCCGAGCCAAAAGCCGCCCATTTGCTGGAAAACACAAGAATGCTTTTACCTTCTGCTTATATATTAGCTCCATTAGATAGAAAAATCACTGCGAGTGCAGAAAGCCCTTTATCCAGTGCTTCTTTTGTCTGCCTGCTGCTATGACAATACATTGTGCCAAATAATACAGAGACTTGGGAAAGATGGGTCACCGAGGAGCATTTGGATTTGTGCCGATTACGGTATGGTACGAGTTTTTCGCTGAGGTGAGAGCGAGTCAGTCTCCTCCGCAAACATAACACGACTGGCGCTCTTCTACAGCTCTGAGTGTGTTTTAGACTTTAAGAAGGAATGACAGATAAAATGTCATCGCTAATGTCATGTG
>NW_015771278.1:0-777 GCF_001515625.1 Sinocyclocheilus rhinocerous
GTATAAAAATTAGTTTCATTTGAATAATTTTCATCTTCCTTTTTCATTCTGTTTCCCAGGGCTACCACAGACCAAGGCACTACATAGCCACACAAGGTAATTAACAAAACACATAACAAAGGCACAGCATATGCAAAACCAAGACAAGTCTTCTGACATGAACACAATCTACAGATCTGTCGCTATATCCAATATAACAAGTATGATTAATGAGAATATCTAAACTTAATGTTGGCTTTTGAATGCTAATTAAAAGTAGTGACAGTACCAGTGTACAGTAGATTGTCTGGTTTCCAGCATGCATCTGTGTGATATGCTGAGTCACAGTGCATGCAGCTTTATGGCCTAGCGAATTCATTTTGCACTTCATAGGCTTCTGATTTATAAATGAGGTTGTTGGGGGGTTTTTTTAGCTTTATTGGTTGTATTTAGTGTAAAATGTTTGTAAATTAAGTTGAATGTCACCCTAATTGAGATCCAATTTGTTTTTATGCAAAGTAAGCATTGCTAAATATCAGCATAGCTCTGCTAGAAATGATTCAGTTTGTTTTTAATATTCACACACGGTTTACTCTTTACAAGAACCAGCTCACACCATAAAGTGAACAGTTTAAAGGATTAGTTCACCCCAAAAAGAACATTAGCTGAAAATGTACTCACCCATAGGCCATTCAAGATGTAGATGAGTTTGTTTCTTCATCAGAACAGTATAATCTCCAATTACTTGTGGAGTATTGTGATGTTTTATCGGCTGTTTGGACTCTCATTCTGACGGCA
>NW_015771279.1:0-778 GCF_001515625.1 Sinocyclocheilus rhinocerous
TTTAGAGCTAAATATACCATGACATCTCATTGACAGTGACTATTGAACTATTGAAAATGTGTCTCAACTTTGGTTCAAATAATACATAAAAAAGTGCACCCAGTAATTTTTTTCCCCATTTGTTTATGTTGCACTGACAGCCTTATTGGACTTACAGTACACTGACATTTAGCAATGTGGATGCAGCATCATGCTAAAGCTAAAGCTAGTCACACTCATCAACAATAAATGAATCCTGTGAGCGACAGTATCAGAAAACGGGTACATTTTCACAATGAAGTAATTAGTATTATATCAGGTGATTACATCTGGTCATGTGATGTCCATGTAAAAAATAAAATAGCTTTTATTAAGCTACCAATACGGATGGAGTCTTTATTTAATGTTTTTCAAAAATAATAATAATTTCTTTAGGGTTGCAACGTTTTTAATGGGGGAAAATTACTGAGTGCACCTGTAAAGGTAAACCCTTAAAGAACACTTTTGATATATGAAAAACTGAATGTGGTTATATTCATCAATATCTGGATACATGTAGTTTTCTGATACACAACAGAAGAACCATAGGCCTACATGAGCATGTGTCTTGCATAACGTTTGTATAAATCAATATGATGCAGGATTATGCACAAATAACAGGTTTAAACATGTCAGAACCTTAAAAAATGAATCAAATATTCTTTTCAAAGTGGCATGTGTATTTTAAAGGTTAAAGGCACAATATGTAATTTTCATCATGGATGAGCTAATGATTTATTAATGTAGTAGAATGAAGCAG
>NW_015771280.1:0-778 GCF_001515625.1 Sinocyclocheilus rhinocerous
AATTGGCTACTACGTTATTTAAAGTTTTTTTTTCTACATGCGTACTTATAGAAGTATGCATAAAATATTCATATAAGTAAAATATTACGTCTTGCCAATATGAGAGCGGAAGAACACACCGCTGAACTGGTACAAGTGTATATCCATCTGACAGGTTCAGACAGGTTAGCCTACATCGCAATAAACATCATTTAAAAAATATCTTACCTGTATGTCTTTTTGCGCGGGGGTCTGTCTTGCCTTCAGAGAGAGAGAGAGATTGGAGTGCACACTGATATTCCGAGACTTGTAGTGTTTCGCTCACTAGAGGTAAGTGTACTCAGTGTCCCTTTACTTTGTGGAATCGTTAATGAAGGCGACTGAAGTCATACGGCAGCGAGTCTCCGCCCTCCTCCTGCGCTTCAGAGAAATATTTTTCATTCCAATAATGCCAACACGCTTGCTTTGATGCCACCTAGTGGTTTGAGATGGCATCTATCTATCTATCTATCTATCTTAAAAACTTTGTTTTACATTTTTCTGAATTAATTTTAAAAATTCAATTTATTTAACTTTTAAAAGAACATAAAAATACAGATTTTGTTTCAATACATTTTTCAAAATCAAAAAATAATTTCACTTTTAAAAGAACATAAAAAAACCAACAACAACATAGGAACGAAAATCTGAATAAAACAAACTTTTATTTTGTTGGGACTTGTATTTTGAAATGTCACGAGGACTGTCAAAGCGTCTCCACACTCCAGTTCAGTTGGTGGCGGTAATGCACCAAAAGTTG
>NW_015771281.1:0-778 GCF_001515625.1 Sinocyclocheilus rhinocerous
ACGGGAAAGGAGGGAAGGGGGGCGGAGGGAGATGGAGGAAGATAGTGATATGGGGCGCGAGGAGGGGGGAGACGAACCCGGCGACTGAGGCCTTCTCCAAACATTAGCATGCGTAATGTCACCGCCTTCTCAGCGCAGCGTGGCGGGTTGAAGATGGCCGAGACCCCACTGTGGCACAGAAACATCCTCTATATGTAAAGACATTAGCCGATGGGCCGGCGCTTAGCAAGAGGGCAGAGCGTGTCTGCGCCGAAATGGGAGGAAAAACGATAAGAGTGTCTGTGACTAAGTGGGAATCTAATTGCAGACTTAAGGGGAGTGATTACAAGATGTCCACCTTTTGCAGTGGAAATACATGCATTAATTCAGACACTTCATGGCCTGGAGTCAGAAGCTTGAGATGACCATCAAAACTGTCTCAGCGGACAGAGATGAGCTTTACTTAGTCTAGACTGTTCATTAAGGTGTGACACATTCATGAAACTGAACTCATTTCTGTGCAAATAGTTTTTGAAATCATTGAAGACGACTATTTACAATGTTTGTTGGAGCATTGAATGCAATAAATTATACATGAATATGTTTTGTTGCATTGAATACAATTTAATTATTCAATTGCATTGAATTATAATTTAAATAATGGATGTTTGTTGGTGCAATGAATGTAAAATTTATATATCAATATTTTTTGTTGCACTGAATACAATTTAATTTCTGTTGCATTAAATATGCCAGTTTACATAAAATGTTGGTGCACTGAATGCAATTATATATATAT
>NW_015771282.1:0-778 GCF_001515625.1 Sinocyclocheilus rhinocerous
AAAACAGCTGTTTTGTCCTGCAGATTGTAAAATGGGTCAGAATGAATTAGGCAGCACCTCTCTCTCGCTCTTTCTCAGTCTGTCTTGCAAGTTTTTCATGTCTGTCTCCAGAGCCATCAATGAATCAATGGTTTCCCATATTAGACATGCTTTATTAGATTACTAAACAACCAGATGAGGTGGTAATTATAGCCTTGCTCGTCAGGAATGTGTCTGTTCATTGATAATCTATACTGATAGAAGGCCTTCCTGTACATACGGTGGCCCAATCCCCAAAAGACCAGCCTCATCCAGCCAAAGTCCTAAAACAATGCATTGACACTCATCAGTGGGGCGATCGACCCCCTGTTCTGTCTTCCCTGAAAATTACTCCATTAAGCCATCCATTCATACAAGAACATGAATCCCTCATGTCCAGCCAAACATCTATATATTCATGTGTGTGCTTGATGACCGTCTAATTCTACACGAGGTTAATCAGTTAAGAACTTAAACCCCAGGAGACATAATTTCTTTGGAAAGAACAAAGCGAGGGAGAATACATTTAACTTTGGAGATATAGCGGTGTTGGGCACATAAATGATCTAAAAGCCGAATGTTTTCCTTAAGAGAAAGCAGCTATTCTGTTATTTTTAAATGAAATCAGAGTACCTGTAATGTGTTTACTGTGAATCGAGCTTCACAAAGTGTTTTATTATAAGCCATGTGAGCAGCAAACTCATGCTGTTTACTGCACTTTTTAAAGGGGTCATATGATGCGATTTCAAGTTTTCCTTTC
>NW_015771283.1:0-759 GCF_001515625.1 Sinocyclocheilus rhinocerous
TGTGTGTGTGTGTGTGTGTGTGTGTGTGTGTGTGTGTGTGGACGTTTGCCGTGGCAGCTGAATCTCCCCCTGGCCTGTCTGCCAAGGAGCACGTCTGATTGAACACGCCACACTAATACGAGCTGACAGCTAGAGAGAGGTCCACCCTGCCTGCCCCTCTCTACTAATGCACTTTACTGAGCCTGTGTGTGTGTGTGAGAGTGAGTGAGTGAGTGAGTGAGAGAGAAATATAGGATGATGCAAAAGGCATGAATAAGACGAGGGACCAATGAAATACCTTTTGAAAATACATTTTCTGAAGCAAATGTGAGGGGTGTTTGTCCATGTAAAATGCTCCGCCATGATTTTGTTGTGAATGGTTGCTAGGGTGTTGCTATGCTGAGTAGTGTTATTTATGTATTATTTATATACTATTATAGTATTAGTAGCTTTAATTTTTGTATATATTCCATTTTCATGTTAGATTAAGTTGTAATAATTTTGTTATGTGCTTTTGACTTTTTTAAATTATTTTTTAATATTTCTTTTTAGCTTTAATTTTAGTTTTAGTAATTTTAGTGCTTCAACGTAAACTTCTTTTACTTAGTTGCCACGGGAACATTTCTATTTTTTTACATTTAAGTTTTTCATATATTATTTATATTCGTTTACATATTAATATAAATATATAGTGTGTGTGTGTGTGTGTGTATACATACATACATACATATACACATACACATATACATACACACATATATATATATATATATATATATA
>NW_015771284.1:0-778 GCF_001515625.1 Sinocyclocheilus rhinocerous
ACTTCAGTCTTAACTAAACAAAAATGAGAAATGTTGCCTTGGCAAGTTAGCAATTAGTTTCTTTATATTGCTTTTTTAATATTTATATTAAAGTTGAATTAATTTCAAATAATGAATTTTTTTATGGTTTTAGTTTTAGTTAACTTTTGAAACAGGATGTTCTCTATACATTTTGTTGTTGACATCAGAGGTCACGGGTTCAACCAAACACTGGTACACCAGAGAACAGCTACTAAACTGCTGCTTCTGCTGTCTCCTACAATTCATCAACATCACTTTACTGCGATTAAGCTTTCTTGACATGATTTGCTCCTAATTACAGTGCATGTGAACGCTAATTACAGCGATAATGCAAACACAGGATAGTTTCATAAACGGTTAAGACGCATAAAAATTTGAAACGAATGAAATCAATGGCGTTTAAACAGGATGACTTTAGAGATGCAGTAACTCTGAGAGGGTTGCAGCATGCGGACACTTGTCTTCAACAATCAATTTAAAGACAATTACAATAAAAAAGAGAATTGTGCAATAAAAAAAGTAGCAGTTTTAATGCTACCATTTTTGAAGCACATTTTTCATATGACCAAAAGTAACTGAAAAGACTATGTAAAACCAAGAAAAGAAAATTGTTCAGATTTCTGTGCATTGAGAGCTAGTCTCTGTAGTCTCTTTCCTGCATGCATGCGGCGAAATACAGAAAACCTCTACGACAGATTCAAAAAGGTAGGCGTGTACTGCCAATCAAAACTTCCTATCAGTTCATTCATCATCCTTC
>NW_015771285.1:0-778 GCF_001515625.1 Sinocyclocheilus rhinocerous
CTTTCCTTGCAATGGGAAAGAGAAGAGGAAAGGGCTGCAGTTGAAAAGGTAATAATAGTCATAATTCTTAAACAAATGAAAAACAAAGCATTTAGGAGCAGAGTTTATATTTCCTGCAGAGTTTAGCGCCAATCCTAATCAAGCCCACCTGAACAAGCCTTCAGGTTTACTCGAAAATTAAACTTTGCAGCTAAACTTTGCAGGAACGTGGAGTCGTGGACCTTGAGGGCCAACGTTAAGAACCCCTGGTTTAGACCTTTTTAACTCTCAGTGGTACAGAAGGAAGTGATTGTGAAAGGTTCAAAGGTTCCACCATTGTTTTTTTCTTGTGGGATCTGAAGGAGCGTTTGGACACAGAAAAGGCTAATACATCACATGTGGTGTCAGACTTAACAACCGGAACGTTACAGGCATTAATTGCAAGTTACAGAGGAGAAATGACTTTGGTTACCCGCTCTAATGGACATTACTCAATCCTGCTTTTGTCTACTGTAGCATGAGGATACATTGGAGAGTGACACTTGTTTGTAAAACAGTTGTCAATTTCAAGCACCGACCATACAGTGTCCAAATTCACATACTTTACATAAATTCACTCTTACTTCACTTGTGAGTAAAGGCAGGAAGTTCTTTGATGAAGAAATACTGTAAATATGCAGGTGAGTGCTGTACTTGATAGCGGATAAACAAGCACAATTTAACCACAAGGAACAATGATTTTGGTACTTCTCGCACTTAAAGGGTTAGTTCAGCCAAAAATGAAAATTAGGCTGCGTTT
>NW_015771286.1:0-778 GCF_001515625.1 Sinocyclocheilus rhinocerous
TTTTTTTTACAAACTGGACCAAGGGCAGGAAGATAATGAAGGACCCCAGCCATCCCAACCATTGACTGTTCTCTCGGTTGTGGTCAGGGAAACGTTTCTGCTTAGATTTGATTTGAAAGAGAATGTTGTTACAAGAAGGAGGGGAAGTTATTTTGGATAAAAGGCATTAAAAAACATGTCACAGATAAATCTTTTATTAAATAAACCACTGCAATATACTATTTAAAAAAAATAAAAAGTACATTTTGATTTCATGGTGACTTTAACATGTTGGAGCCCATTGCTAGCATGTTTTAAAATGTTGCTACTATGATTCACACATTTACACAATGTACTATTGATACATAATATGTTGCATGTTGTTAAAATAATAATAATAATAATAAATTGTTTTAAGTAAAATGTATTATGTAATTATTATTATTATTGTATTAGATAATAATAGATGATGCTTCGCAAGAAAATAAATAAGCATGTGAGATAACAACAGTGATGCCTTGCCTGCCACAATAAGCTTAAATAGTAGATAAGTATTTTGGCTTTGTCAAGTCAACATAAGTTACTAGAAACATTTTCTCAGGGGATTTATCATAATAAGCAGTTTAAACATCTCAGTCACCCACCTGCTACAAGATCACCAAATCCAATAGTTGTCAAAGTGACAAAAGAAAAGTACAAGCCCTCAATATAGGTCCAGCCCTCTTGAGACATGAATACAAATGGAGGAATCACTAAATGCACCAACACACCCCATAACAGAAAGACAGCTGTGCAGGTG
>NW_015771287.1:0-778 GCF_001515625.1 Sinocyclocheilus rhinocerous
GCAGTTCAATCTCTGGTCTGCCCTCCAAATCTGGACCTTTTGGATTTACCGTACTCGCAGCTTTATGTACAGATTTGCTAACCAATACACAGCAGTAGCTTCTCTGGGAATAATGGGAAGGCAAAGAGAAAGTGATTTCTCCACTCTCAAATGTCGGAAAGACCAATCAATTCATACTAACATCAGTGGAGGTCATCGCTGATTGTGCCCAATCCTGATCTCTTTGTCTGATCTCATCAGTCTGTGTGGTGTATTTTCACTGCACATTTATTAAATCCCTGTTTAAACAATGATTCAGATATCTAATCAGGTAAATGTCACAGATCCCATTTCAGGCATAAGAGATTACACTCCAAAACATATCAAATCCTAATGCTCCCCCTCAAATTCAGACAGACTCTTGTAAACAGGACAGCTGTTTTGTTTTGCAGTCTCTTTTTTTAATTTACTCACCCTCATGTTATTTCAAAGCTGTTTCCACCTTGAAACTGGGGCTACCAAACCCCAAAATGAGTCAATGTATTATAAAGCTGGTTTATATGATTCATGCAACCTGCATTTTCCCTCGGTCGTTCCCAACCATATCTCTGGAATTCCAGCAATATTCCTGGACATGCAAACACTTCAGCCAGTCTAAATTTGTAAGAGACCGTGAAAATCTTTCTTTTGGTTCTTAAGAAGAACATAGGTCAAGGGAAGGTCTTAAATTATTCAAGAGTGTTGTATGAAGTCCTTACTCCACTAGCACCTGCATGGAAGAGTTCCCAGCTTATCCTGC
>NW_015771288.1:0-778 GCF_001515625.1 Sinocyclocheilus rhinocerous
CTGTCATCTATAATAGGCAATTTCTGTGATCGTCATGGTGTGTTGCCACGGTTGTCACAGGAGAGGGGGACGCGATAGTGAAGTGTGCTGTAGGGATGGAGAAGTCATTTCTTTTCCACACCGAATCAAGACTGTGTTTCCCCCTCATCAGTGTTCAGCATCCATTGATGGGTCACTTAATTTAATAGAGGCTCCACAATGCTCATAACGTCAATGATGTGAGCTGTCGCGGTGCAGAATCAGAGTCTGTGTTAGTGTACACACATCTCAAGCCTTTGTGTTTCCTGAAGGAATTACCAGTGTTTGCATGGCAACAAAAATTATAGGCAGCATAAATGGACAAATAGACTTTTTTTTAGTGAGAAAGAAGATCAATCAGAACAGAAACAAGACCAAGTGCAATTCAGAATGCAGATTTTTACAATGATGTCTTCGCTGTTGGCTACACTTTGAATACTGAACATTCTATCAGTATAAATCAATGTGAGATTTTCAAACTTTTTCCTTTACTTTCTTAAAAAGTATATGGTTTATACTAATTAAATATAAATAGCACACCTGAGGCTAAAATTATAAGTTATATATATAATTATAAGTTTGAATAGAGTCTGTATGTTAACATGGTCCAGGCTGACTCAACAAAAGTTTTGAACAAAGGAAAATGAATACAGTGTTTCATTGCAAGCAGTATAATTATACAATGCAATGCCACTTTGATGTAAATTTTTGCATAAAGAACTTTTTGTCTATTTGCACTGAAATGAGATTACTTACATTT
>NW_015771289.1:0-778 GCF_001515625.1 Sinocyclocheilus rhinocerous
ATCCATACACAAGTCGATCCATACACAAGTCTTGTCTTTACACACGTCCAGGGACAATTTAGAGTCTTTGATAATGATGCTATTAAATGTGTCATTTATCATTGTATTGGTAGTAGGCCTAGTTGTTTTTATAAATTTGGTTAAAAATAATAATATAGTCGTGCTAAATGTGTTGCTCTATCATCTCTCTTTCAGTGATTGTGGTTATTGTTGCCGCTTTATTCGCTCTTTTCCTTCCTGCTGTTATTCTTTGGGTGATTCGTAAAAAAAGAGCTGGTGAGTTTTTTTTTGAGTTTCTCATATTATATAACACCAGACAAAAAGTCTGACTAATATCTGACTAAGTATTATAAAATGAATGTGTAATTTAGAAAGAATTCCTATTAGAATTAACAAAAAATGTTCTATTCTACAACACTAGAATTCTTCTAAACTCTTTTAGAAATCAATTTTCATCTGCATTTCAGAGTGCATTGTGTGTTTGGTTTGTCTGTTTGATTGTAAATATTCCCATGACATTATTTTCAGGGGTCAGAAGAGTGACTGATGACTCTGTGGTGAGTTTTGTAGGATCATCATCAAGTTAGTGTACTTGTACTGTTTCTGGTCTAATGGTCACAGATAAAATTAAATATGATGGAATCAATGACACTGTCAACACTTCCATTCATCCTACTCCCAGTGAAAAATATGATTCATCTTCAAATCTGTGCTCCTTCCTAAAAAAAAAATATCTATGAAGAATGTCAGTCAGGTTTTAGGCCCCATCATAGCACAG
>NW_015771290.1:0-778 GCF_001515625.1 Sinocyclocheilus rhinocerous
AATACAAAAATAAGATCTAATGCTGTTTCCCCCCAAAATGGGAAACGTTCTTTTTATATGCAGATGTTGCAATATTTCTACAAGTTTCAGAGTAAATTCCATCAAAGCACGTGTTGTCTTTCCGACTGGACGTGTATTCATCGTGTGTATTCATATTCATCGATCCTCTCACACCTGCTCAGATGCGGTTTGTGGCGAAACAGGTCCTTTACGGAAATGTATTTAGATCTAAAGGATCGAGTAAAGAGGAAATGCTGATTAACGAATGAATGAATCTCACGTTCTCCCTCATCATAAAGTCTTAAAATATAATTCATAACTTGCAGATCTAATCAGAGAATTCATTCCGACTATTAAATAACTATTGATCAACTGTTACATAAAACGGCATATTTAGCCTAACATAATAGGATAACGAGATAACACATTTTCTTATGGGCCTACATAGGCTTAAATTTCTTCAAAGGTCATAGAGACTCTTAAAGACTTGCTTTTAACGGTGACTGGCTGTTTCGACCTGCTTCCAATTTAGCCTCTAAAGTCATTATATTGACACTTTTGAAAACAGGCCTACTTTCATGATGGCATCTTCACATCTGAGTCGTTTCAACCATTTTATAACAACTCGTGTTTTTGATGTGCAATATTTCAATTCATTAATTCACTCATTTTCTCATGCGTTCTTTTTTAACGACTGTAGCTGATATGTTATAGGTCTAGGACTGTGTTCAAACACATTTCTATTTCATACGTCTCCATCTAGTGGCAATGAGCAGCA
>NW_015771291.1:0-778 GCF_001515625.1 Sinocyclocheilus rhinocerous
ACTTGTCTCCATCCTCCACGTCTTTACTCTTTGGGGTTTTGGTAAGGACACGTGCCTTCCCACAGGCCAGTGACTGCAGAGTCCGCCTCAGCTCACCGTCCTCTGTAAGTGTGTGTGTATTTTAAATGTCAAATTTGTTAAACATTTTGGACGTTTGTAAAAGGCTGTGAGGTTTACAGGGTTTCTGCAGGTTTGATGAAGGTAAATTTCTTTTTACTTTTTAAGTTCTTTCAAATAAAGAAAAATTAAGAAACAAATTCAAGCAAACAATACGTCGATGTTCTCAATGTAAAAGTATAGGGAGCACATTGAGTTGTATTAGCAACACTTCAAAGTTTGAAAATACAACTTCCAACTAACCTCATAACTTTTTTATAAATTTTGCACAAAAAAAAAAGGCTTGAATAGCTAAGATTTCAACCTCTAGAATATGGAAATCACTTTTACTGTACTTAGAGATTTCATTTGACATCAAGTAAATGTATCTTCATTTAAAGAGTTTTTTTGCTATGTATGCAATATTTAATGCCATGACTTTGAATTTAAGACTTTCTGCTCTGATTTAAGACTTTTTAAGGCCTTAATTTGCAGAAGACTTTTTAAGACCCACAAAAACCCTGGTTTAACTTTGGACTTAAAGTTTAACATTAAATGGAATAGTATCTCTTAACAACAGGAATAAATTGCAATGCGCTTGCTTGAAACAATTGTCCATACCAATGCCTGTAGCAAGTTTAATATCCTCCAGAGAGAACTCCTCCCCTTCATTAAACATCAG
>NW_015771292.1:0-778 GCF_001515625.1 Sinocyclocheilus rhinocerous
TATAATGCAACTGAGAGCATCAAGAATCAGGATTTCCAAATGCTTATCAGGATAACACACGAAACAAAAGGCAAGTGTTATCACATCATTGTTTTTGCTGGATGTAAACTAATCTCTCAACTTAAGTGTTGTATTTATTTGGCTTTAAAGTGGAGGTTTATTTACAACACTTGGTCTCAGGGATGTATCAACTGCATCAGGTGGCATTCATTGAAAAAAAACATAAAACATCACATCTACAGCTATTAATCCAAGCAAGGGTTTTGCTTCTCACAACATATGCATCCAAGCCACTGTTTGATGGTTTAATTAAACTAATCAGTGAGGAAATCACTTGTGATAGACTTGCCCAAACAAATTTGAAAAACATTAGGCCTACAGTTATTAAACATTACATTACAACATATACTCATTTTGTTGAAAATAGACTTTTTAAGAAGGCCTATAGGCCAGGGGTTGGCCTCTGTAGACATGCAAACAAGTAAAATCAAACTGGCACACAAGTGAAAACTGAGAGAGAGGAATGTACTATAATATGATTGTAATTTTATTTAGTTTATGGATTATTATACTGTAGAAATGGTGATGTCTCAGTAGAAAATGTAATACCACCATATGAAATACAGGCTAGAAAATATAATTTTTTTTGTATGCGTGTATGAATAGTGTATTTATACACTACTAATGCATATATTCTGTACACTACTGTTCAAACGTTTGGTGTCTGTAAGATTTTTTAAATGTTTTTGAAAGAATTTTCTTATGATCCTCAAGACTG
>NW_015771293.1:0-778 GCF_001515625.1 Sinocyclocheilus rhinocerous
AAAAAAACATTCTTAGTAAAAAATAATATTTGGTTTCATAATATATTGGGTCATTAAATATAACATTTGTGAAGCATTTTAAGCACTGTAATCTTCTAGATTAGATGTTGGAAAATCTTTAAGGTCTAAAATAACCCCTCAACTAGGCATATACGTGGGCCCAATATTTACCCTCAAACTCAAAATGTTCTGGTTAACTTCCTTCCCACATTCTCTCTCCAAACAAAATGTGTTTGTTCTTCTTTAGGAGGTAAAATGGGGACTGGCCAATTGGACGATGCAAAATGGGCTGACAAACCCATGCAGGAGGCTCCTAATCATGGTTATTCACCAAACCAGAGTACTGTTGGTAAGCTGCAAAATCAGCATGCAGGAAGAACATTTAGACTGACACATTACAGTAGGCATGTGAGATTTCACTATTCAAATGTGAATGGCTTGACTACTTAAACAATGACATCTTCTGGAGGATATCCTCTCTTTCTTATAAACAAACTCCACCATGATGTAATCACCCACAGACGGAAGGACACAGGGCAAAAAGTCATCAGTGAACCACATGCTCAAGATGAGTCATAGAATAGATGATTAAAAAGAGGTTTATAGCTTCTCCTGGAGTCTAGCCTCATTCAAAGAAAATGTTATCTATAACCACTGAGCTCATTCCGTTTAAATGCAAATACAGTCTATAAAGGAACATCCATCAAAAATGCATTAGCTGTAGAAAGTCAGATATTCAGTGACATAGTGAGATGTGTTTGTTTAGGAGGCCTGTAAG
>NW_015771294.1:0-778 GCF_001515625.1 Sinocyclocheilus rhinocerous
AGTTAATGAAAAAGTCAGTGAAAGTGATTTTGTGCCTCTTTGAGGAAAAGAAAGTTTGAATCAGGTATGACAAAAAAGATCTACAAAATGAATAAGACTAAGGGGACTTTCCCGACATAATCTAAGAACTGATGAATAGACCTGGTGATTCTTAAAACTAACTTCACTTTTCTTGTCCCAAAGTAATTTTAGTAGATGTATGAGTTCAGTTCCCTTTCACTCAGGTGTCCTGACTTTTAGAAATGGTGTACCACCTGTTCAAGTTATTCCACAAGTTTTTTTCTATTTACTTTAGGTCAGTTCTCAGACTGGGCCATTCGAAAATATGTCTTGCAGATATAAATGCAGATGTCAAATAGACGTCTCTGTGATATATACGTGTGCTATCAGGGCTCTCTCTGTTTTGCAGTTGTTTCTACCAGCACTGCAATTTTTTTTTCATCACTAATTCTTCTTCTTAAGCCATTCCTTTGTTGACTTAGATTTGTGTTTGAGGTCATTATCATGCTGAAAGACGAAATTCCTTTTAATTTACAGATTTGTAATAAATATTCATTTTGTAGATCTTTTTTGTCATACCCGATTTGTCAAACCTGTGGTTTGGCGCCACCTTCAGGCAATCGTCAGAATGTACCAGATACCATGCAGTTCATTGCACAGTTATATGAACAGAAAGCTGTTAGCAAGGAGACGGAGAACAAAAGAGTAATTTACTCTCACTTCATCTGCACCATAGACACCTGTGCACTCCTCCACACTGTGAAACATGCTGCCATGT
>NW_015771295.1:0-778 GCF_001515625.1 Sinocyclocheilus rhinocerous
CAGTCTGAGACTGAAAGCCAAGCAGCACTCGAGTTTTGGATACGCGAGCGTGCAGAATCCGGTCTCCAATCTCAGCGCTTGCCAGTACGCAGTGGATAGACCGGTGTAAGAGACGATTGTAGAATTTACAATCCCGAATCCCAGGAACGAGAGACTACACTTTTTTGTTTCAAGGGCACTAGAAGAATAACCCACTGAAATGCGTCCAATCCTGTGATGGAATGTCAAGCGGGAACGGAAGGCAAACGCGCCATTTCTAATAAGATTTGTTCTCTACACTAGCAAGTGCACACTAGCCAGTGAAGAGTTTAGGATACCAGAATAAAAAAATAAATTTAAAAAAAAGCTCATTTATTTTGACGTTTCAACTTTTGGACAGTAATTGACTGAACGGTTGTATATAGGCTATACATATATCTTAATATCATCTCCAATTTGTAACTCTTAAGCATTTTCGAGAATTCAGTTTAACACAGCATGTGGAAAACGTACAGGAATCATGTCTTGCTTGCGATCAAGGGAATGTACATACTAAACGCACCAGTCGTGTGTGATATCATAAATTTATTATTAAATGTCTGTGTGAATATAGATTTAGAATAGCGACCCTGGGTAATAATACGCAAATGTTTCTGAGAAATGAACTTGGTTTTTGCTCTGTGTATAATATTTGGTACGGAATTTTTGTTTCGTTTTTCAACATCCCAAAAATAAACTATTGTGTTTTATTTAATGGAAGTAAATATATTGTTCTAAAACATTTCAAAACGTTTTCTTC
>NW_015771296.1:0-777 GCF_001515625.1 Sinocyclocheilus rhinocerous
GCGTATGCAAGTCTGCTTCTGCCAGCATGACAGAGGTGTTTGTCATGTTTGAATGACTGGTCATATTGAGTACTTAAACGTTAAATATGCAGAAGATATGATGAATTTGGCCAAGGATCGAAAACAATTCACTGTTTACATTCAGCCTAAGGCCTGTTTATTATAGCATGTGATATTTGCTGTCCATTTTAACAGTTACAATTTGGTGGAAATTCCCTGTAAACTAATTCATCAGCAGTCTTTTGCAATTTAAGGCTTTTTTGAAGAAATATAAAATACGTCTTTCAACGCAAAATGACAAACTCCTTTTATTCAGTAAATGTAACTGAATCCAGATGATTTAGGAAGTTTACAGCCGCACTTTGGGATTTAGGTTATATTCTGAGTAGAAAAATTATCATTTGGATGTAAACGGGATCCCCATTCTCATGTAAATTACACTTCTTATTCCTATTATTAAAGAAAATGTTCAACACAGTTACCCCAAAATCACTATTTTCTCTATAAAGCTGCAGTTCGACTATAATACAGAAAATATCTGTATGTACATCACTGCTCAAAATTTTGGGATCAGTAAGATTTTTTAATGCTTTTGGAATTCTCTTATCCTCATTAACTAATACGCCAACTTGGTGCTCAACTAACATTATTATCAGTGTTGAAAACGGTTGTGCTGCTTAATATTTTTTTGGAAACCATGATACATTTTATTCAGTATTCTGTAATGAATAGAAAGTTCAAAAGAACAGCATTTATTTGAAATAGAAGCTTTTGGGG
>NW_015771297.1:0-778 GCF_001515625.1 Sinocyclocheilus rhinocerous
CCCCCCCCCCCCCCAAGCTCAAATGTCAAGCTACGCCTATGATAAAAACAATGTGTTCTAAAACTGGCTCAAAATATCAAACATGCTTGATATCCTCTGACTGAACAGCATCTGAAGCTTAAAAATTGGAGTCTGCGGCACGGTTTTCTGTGAAATCTGTAACCTCTGACTGACTTTTGGCAACTAGTATCGACTGATCCAAATTGAAAATTGGAGCAAAAAAATCTGGGAAGTCGTATAGTGTATTCCAGCTTTAAAATATCACTTCAAAAATGATACAGATTACAAATGAAGACATACCTCTGGTGACGGTTGCTTTGCGCTAACATAGTTCTGCGGAGAGTAAAGATCCTAACAAATGAGAGTGAAAAGGAAAGATTCAGTCAAGATACTTTATACAAACAAACCTCAGACACAAGACTTGAGTTGGACGAAAGGAAACACTTTACACGCAGCCAAGGAGTCAAACATCGAACGACCAAGTGACAGATGAATGACGCACATTAGTGTCCCTGTCAGATGAACTCCTGGATTCGACACCACCATGAGTGACTCATGCACCACGACAGCAAACAAGCTCCCAAAGGAACAAAATGTCCAACGGGAAGACCAAGCACTGGATGACGGGGGAACCACGACATGCTCACAACCTTGAGGAGCATTTGTCCTACCTGTGGGGGTTCCAGTACAGCCAGGGAGTGTGGCACAGCTGCGAAGGCCTTATATACCTGCTTGATATTGATGGGGTATTCCTCATGTGTGTCAGGGGATGGGGCAC
>NW_015771298.1:0-777 GCF_001515625.1 Sinocyclocheilus rhinocerous
AATTCCGAGTATGGGTCACCATACTTGGCCACATGTCACGTGTCACGTCACTTTCACTAAATGGATGACAATGTAAAATTTTTATATTTATATATGCAGAACAGTTAAAAATACTAGCAATACTGCTTTTATGCGTTCTTTGTCTTATAGCATATTTAAAGTTAAGAGAATATTATTTAGAATATTATTGTAAAGTGTTACCAATATTTCTTATCCTACTAACGATTGTTTTTTTTTTCTTTGCTCATAGTCATTGTGTGGCTGCTCTGTCACCGTGTCGACGATAGATGGTAAAACGTGCAATATGAAGATAACTGATGTTATCAAACCTGGCATGAGGAAGATCATTGCTGGACAAGGACTGCCCCTCCCAAAGAACCCAGAACAAAGAGGGGACCTTATTGTGGAGTTTGATGTGAACTTTCCTGACAGTCTGCCGTCTAATGCCAAGGATGTCCTGAAACGACACTTACCGGTCTCATAAAGTGAGCTTGGACATGCTTTAGTGACATTTCTACATGAACAATTCAGTCCCCTTCATAGGTGGACTAATATGACAAATCAAATTTTGAGAATGTGCAATTTCTATTTTTTATCTAAATGTTTGTTAAATATATATGCATTTGTTATATATCTGATACATATATATGAATTATGTTGCATGCTTGTGAATGTCAGTGACAGTGCCAACTTAAAGTGCAATCTGTGTCCAGTTAGTTATTTTTATGCTTCTTCTGGACCCACTTTATATTAAGTGGCCTTAACAACTATGTACTT
>NW_015771299.1:0-778 GCF_001515625.1 Sinocyclocheilus rhinocerous
TTACCCACCTGTTACCCATATGTCTTCTGATATTTAAAAAAAATATTTTTTTCATACATATATAGAGAGAGAGAAATGTGTTGACATTTTATACATTTAGAATAAATTAATTTATAATTTGAAGAATTTGTGTATTTTTATAAATTTTTTATAAATATATAAAATGTTATAAACTCAAAAGTTAAATTTATATTTATATATTGCTTTTTTAATATATATTTATAAGAAAATATTGCTTATTTTTTTATAATGTCACAAAAGCAAATGCTCTGAAAAATAGGGCTTATTTTCTTTATGCAAAAATATTTCTTCTTTCAGTGTGATTTTGAGGTGAATACAGTTTTTTTTACTCATATTGATAGTGATTTGTTGTACTTTGTTGTTTGTTTTCTTTTGAATTACTGGCTAAAAGTCGCAGAGCTTTGGATGGTGGTTTATTCTTACCCGGTAAGATTAATAGTTGTGGTTGCTATGGAATGATGGCAAAACTCTCTCAGAGCGAAAGAAAGAGAGTCGACCGGCGTCTCCCTCAGTGGGCAGCAACTTATTTGCACATTTGACGCAAAGACCCTTTACGGCCCTAGATTAAAGACAAACACACTCCTGTGGAGCTGGTGGCCTCTCAGTTGGCTGAAGGTTGCTTGTTGAAAAGGCTGCTGGCCAAACTTATTCCACCTTTTATTTTCACCTTATTTTATTTATTTATTTTTTGCTTTCACGACATTGCCAAATAACATCAAAGTGAGCTCTGCTTCAGTGGAGAGCTGATATCGTGAAA
>NW_015771300.1:0-778 GCF_001515625.1 Sinocyclocheilus rhinocerous
TGCTGAAAATTCAGCATTGCATCACAGGAATAAATTATATTTTAACATATATTAAAATTGAAAACAGTTATTTTAAATTGTAATATTATTTCACAATGTTACTGTTTTTATTGTAATTTTAATCAAATAAATGAGGCCTTGGTGAGCATAAGACTTCTTTTTATTAAAAAAGACATGAATGATAGTGTATATTTAATACATTAAATATATTTAAATATATATAAAAATAAGTCATTTACAAATAAATTCTTTTTGTCATTTTAAGTAACGCAGGGAAAAATAAAGTGGCTTCGGATTGCTGTGCAGTGCATCAGAAATAGAAAAAAAGCATTCTGTAGACACATTCAGACAGGCCATGCAGCAAAGAGCACTTCTAATGTAGACAGCTTCATTAATTATGATGAAAGCGATCTAATTTTGGCCTAATGCACCAGCATAGACAACATGAGGTCACTCTTAGCACTTTACACAGTCTAACACACACATGATGTACAGTAAATGCATGAACGTCATCACTGCAGCAGCACATGAACACACAGTTACATAAGTACAAATATTCTCAAATACATGTCAGGAGACTATTGAGAATACGCCATGCCTTCATAACAAAATTCCTCATGTTATGCTCATGGGAGAATATGTTACCATTTGAATTTGATGCTTTCTGGCACAAGGGGACAAATTCATTCCATTAATGGAATATGTAAAGTTCTCAAATTTGCAATCTTACCTCTGGGTAAAAAGAGATTAGCCATCACCGAGGAATTAGTGAATACAA
>NW_015771301.1:0-778 GCF_001515625.1 Sinocyclocheilus rhinocerous
CGAATACTATTTCAAGTCACTTAGTTATCATCTACCAAACGAAACAATATCTGTCTCATGCAGCATTATGTGGACAGTCAATGCAAAATCAATATGATTCAAACCACGAAGGACAACACAAGGTGATCATTAGAGAAGAGGCAGAGATCGCAACCCACCATGGGTGACCTGTAATACCGATGAAGAATATTGATGAAATCTGTGATTGTCAGCATACCTGGGGAAAAAGGCAAGAGAATGAAGGAAACAAGAGAACTACTCATATAGATAAAAATAACATGCACACACTCTGATCAGTCTTACCCACAAATCTCTGCAGTTTGTTGTCCCATAAAGGGGCCGCTCTCAGGCCATTTGCAACCAAAGCAAAGAAGGCCTTCTTTACCTGCATCGATACAATAGATGTGTGTTCACCTCTTCGAAACAAATTTTTTTTCTAAATGAATTATTGTGGTCATTTTTTAATTATATTAAATGAAAACACTTTCTGCATTTACTGCATCCCAACCTGCAGTGTGGTGTCAAAAATGACTAGTTTGCAGCTGGTGGGAATTGCATCATAACAACAGTGTTTCTTCATGAAGTCCATATAAGCTTCTGCATTTGGATCGGGGTCTGGAGAGACGTGAAACACACCAAACAACATAGAATATTTAAGATGCTGTATGTAAATGAATGCCCATCATCAAACAGACTTATGAAATGTTCGTTGACCTACCTACGCTGTTCATTATATAGTCCTCATGGCAATCGTCCTGCTGGGAACAAAAAAAAAAAA
>NW_015771302.1:0-778 GCF_001515625.1 Sinocyclocheilus rhinocerous
CCAAAGCCTTAGGCACAGACAATCATCTGCCAACATCGTCTGCTTCGTGCAGGGAAACCACCTCTATGGCAAAGAGCCTGTTTAACAAATGCTAATAGATTTATACATATTTACAAGACAGCCGCATACCTCGAAAGCAGACACGCAAACCATATAGTCAAGCCCTTTATTACAAGTACACAGTATGAAGCATTGTGCATGTAGTAAACGGATCCTTGAACAGATGGGTTGTGAGATCAGCAGGTGAGCTGAAACAGACATCGATGCTTGCCTTAAGGCAGAAATATAGTCCACCACTGACAGCAATTAAACGGACTCCTTGAGCACCAAGCTAATGCATTTCAAATCAAGCTCTCACAAAAACCATATCAAGCATGCTATTAGAGCACATAAACACTTTATACAACACTTATTTTAATTGAACCACATGCTAATTGAGCCTCATACTCTAAATGCATGATTTCAAAGTAACAAGGCTGTAATATGGGCAAAAACAATGAGAAATGAATGACAACAATACTAGAGAGAGGGAAAGAATATTCTATGACAGACTGTCTCATAGCACTTGTTAAGTCTCTTGAGAGAAACAACAGCTATTTCCATCTCAAACTAATTTCAAAACTGACAAAACAAGACACCCCAGACCCAACACCTTGTCAGAGAAGAGAGATGAAGAGTCAGAGTGTGTATGATATTTAGGCTGGTGTGGGATTGCATAATGTATAACTGCATAATAATTTTGAAATGTTTTTGAACGAAATCTCTTATGCTTACCAAG
>NW_015771303.1:0-778 GCF_001515625.1 Sinocyclocheilus rhinocerous
AAGCTGCTTTGACACAATCAGTACTGTATAAAGCGCTATAGAAATAAAGATGACTTGACTTATATTTTCATGCATTAGTCAAAGCCAGAAGAAGAGTGTTTGTGACAGTAACATCAGTCCAGCAGATGGAGGCCGCGTTTCATTCCGCCGCAGTGATTCACTTCTGATGCGTTAAGGAGTTCCTACCAAAAATGACCATTTTTAATGCTGGAAGTGTTTGAATATTATTCATCCTTCATCACCAGGATTCAGTCCTGAGCAGGTTTAGCTCAGAGTTACTCTGTGAAAGCAGAACATCACGAGCGTCAGGTGCTCAGTTTGGATCTATCTCGAGGAGTGTCCTGTGTTTGATTCGATCGAGGCTCAGAAACCCCTGCTTCATTACAGCTCCAGGAACCGAGCCGACGAAACCCGAGCGACCTATCAGAGCTGGACACGCGACCATCTGATCGCCCGATTCATAATTAATACATTTATCAAATTAATTACTGAGAGGAGCCTGCGGAACAGTGGCTAAACTCATGGAGCGCTGGCCCAGCTTTCGGCTACTAAGAGCCGTCAGAGTAATGGAGCGAGAGTCTCGGCCTGTGTGACAGACACATTAGTCCCCGAGCAGAGATGATATGCAGGAATTATTCAGAGAGAAACAGAAATATGTCATTGTTTGGTGACGAGCACAATCACTGCCTTGTCTGTGACTGAAGCTCAAACACTCAGCTGTGACTGAAGATGCTGGACAGAAACACAGAGAGAAAGAGTAAAACACACACACACACAC
>NW_015771304.1:0-778 GCF_001515625.1 Sinocyclocheilus rhinocerous
TACATTTATGCTGTTTCTAAAATATAAATATTAGATGATTTTTTTAAAACAAAAGCTTAAATAAATAAATACATACATGCATACGTACATAAATACATACATTTACACTGAAACTAAAATAATGAAGTAATCCTAAATAGTAATAATTGCTGAATAGTAATAAAAACTAATAAAAATTATGAAAAGCACATGACAAAATTGCTAAACATTACAATCAACTAAAAGTGTCATTTTGAATTTATCTTTGAGTTGTAAAAAGAAGGAAATGAAAATATACAACCCACAAACCTACAGGACTATGAAGCTGTGCAGAGTCACAGCAGTGAGTGTCCATGATGGTGATTCAATGTGACTGCTAGAAAAGACTGTTGATTGGGGACTTTTTCTTCAAGAACTGAGTAAGATTTTCTGTGAGACAATAAGAGACAGCTTGAGGACAATAAGGGAGGAATTACAAAAACAAATTGAAGACGGGATGAAGCAGAAGGCCGTGTGATTACAGCTGAGAAGATAATAAACAGAGAAACATTGACAAAGACAGAGCGAAACCTTGTTAGATGCAGTGGGAAACGTGTCATTTACCTCCTCGCCCTCCTCTGAGACCCCTCAGAAGCGACGAGTGCCAGTCAGCTCTGTGTGCTTCTCCAGCATATGTTCAGCATCTCTCAGGGTTTATGAAGTGGTGCCAGCTCTGATATCCTGCAGTGACGGTCACTTCTCACAGCATCAACACCTGAAACATGCTGATCACTGGCCTTTCAAGGGCACTTTTACTCTT
>NW_015771305.1:0-778 GCF_001515625.1 Sinocyclocheilus rhinocerous
GCACCCCACTCCCCCCCAAATACCATCTGCCACTTAGAAGGCCGCAGTGTTAGCGCTGGCTAAAAATAGACCTTCTGATTGGCTCCTAAAGGGGAAAAGGCCCACATCACCCAAAAAGCTTCTGGATTTGATGGATAACCCAAAAGAACATTGGCACGGGGTCGCCATCATTGAAGCCGCCTCCATCCAAATCATTTAGCTAATTTTGTTATCCGGGATGAACGGAAAAACAGAAGATAAGCGAATGACAGAAAGAGCATTTCGAGAATGAAAGCAACTTTTATTTTTTTTAATCTCCACAGCGCTCTCTAGGGTGGGTTTGCCGGCCCAGCCACCTGTAATTGGCTTATCCTGCCTTCTCTCCAACTCTTGTCACTGTGATTTGTTAGTTTGGTGATATGAGGAGACAGAAGTACTGCTTCTGTGTCTCTTTGTGTTTGACTTTATGGGCTCTGGTAAAGTGTAACAGAGAGCAGAAATGCTGAGGGTGAATCAAACACCGTGGCTCCCTCCTGCTATGCAGTAATGGCACAAAACACACTGGCGTTTATGGGCGAAGTGAGAGCGCTGCAGTCTTCTTCTTATTTCCTAGGAGACTGACTCCCCTACAACAACCATTTACACTTGTCATACTGACTATTTCAATAAACACCCAGATAAAGCCTGTAGGTGTAGCCATGCTAGCAACTGAGTAGAGGAACTCAATATTTTCAATGGCAAAAATAATGATAAACAGTGATATTCATCCATGGAAACAGCTTTGGTCTTTCTGGTTGAA
>NW_015771306.1:0-778 GCF_001515625.1 Sinocyclocheilus rhinocerous
ATTAGAACATTCTGTTGTGATGAAAACTGTAGAAACATCACAACAACTTTACTAAGTACAGCTACTACAACAGTGTCATCAACAAGCATGCACATACCACCAAGTACAACATCAGTAGTCCAAAGTTCCTCCACTGTTACAGGAACATCCACAGACACATCAAAAACAATTTCTACTGGTACATCTTCACCAACATTTTCAACCAGCATGCCTGCAACCCCAGTTAAGACATCAACAAGCCTTATTTCTTCCACAAGCACAAGCATATCAGCAACTATAGCAACAACTTCCACAATTTATTCTGCAACACCTTCAATTTCTTCAACAAGAAGATTTACCCAAGAAGTTACCACACCAACAGTCCAGAGTTCCCCCACTGATAAAAGCATAGCCACAACTCCATCAACAATGAAAACAACATCACTAGTTTATTCAACTGGCATGACTACAACACTGACTAAAACAACTTCAGTCCAAACTTCCTCCAGTATGACAGACATATATACAACTCCAACAACAAAAGCATCTACAACTCCATCAACGACTTCTCTAACATCCACAACATTGAGAACAAGCACACTTACTCCTACCCCTGGATGTAATTGTCATTGGTCAGACTGGAACGACTTTGGTGGACCAACAACAGGTCCTGAGGGTGGAGAAATAGTACCTATTGAAAAAATAATTGACACATATCACACCATTTGCTCAGTGCCAAAGGAAGTAGAATGTAGTGCAAAACATTATCCTGGAGTTCCTCTTTCACAGCTGGGCCAGG
>NW_015771307.1:0-778 GCF_001515625.1 Sinocyclocheilus rhinocerous
TTGCTGAATAAAAGTATTACATTCTTTCAAATACTGCCCCAGCTTTGCTATAACAGAAACAAATTACAATTTGTTACAATCAACTATAATTAAAAAAGTTATTTTAAATTGCAACAAACGACCTCAAACTTTTGAACAGTAGTTTATGCATAGGCCTATCTTTTTACCTCAATGTAATTTATTGAATGTCTTTGTCCAGAATCAACCACGATGAGGCCCGCAAGCCCGTGGACATCCCGGAGGCCGTGTGTTCGTGTGTGGGCTGCATCAATCCTTTCACCATGCAGGAGGATCGCACCATGACCAGCGCCCTCATCTACGCCAAGATCCCCGTGCGCAGAGTCCTGTGCCACCGGCCAACCAGGAAACCGACGAAGAATAAGAAATGCGTTCCCCGTTACAGATCGGTGGTGGAGAGCATCGCCGTGGGGTGCACGTGCATCGTGGGGTAGCTGAGTGGGACCAATACAATTCAGCCTGTTTTACTGCAAATAAACCGGATCCCAATTGTGAATATTATGATTTTCTGTAGGGTGAGCTCAATAAAACACAACCGTAGCTGTGTAGGCGCCTTTTCTATTTTGAAAAGGTGATTTTATTTAAGATCTTGAACATTTGATGTCGTTAAGTATTAATTGTGACATCACAAATAAAAAAAATAAAAAAAGATCTGATTACAGTTCGGGCAGATCATTTTTATATATGTTATGGAACTGTAAAGTGTTTTTATGGAAGAAAGAGAACTTAATGCTGACATGTCTACAAATAGCCAATTTTC
>NW_015771308.1:0-778 GCF_001515625.1 Sinocyclocheilus rhinocerous
AAAAAAAAAAAAATCATAGTAGTCACAAATGTTGTGAGTTACTGATATCTGGTCATGCACAGTGAAACAAAATGTTTCCTAGTTGAAACATTTTGCATTCACTCTCAGCAAAAGTGAGAGTTTGATATATAATGCAGAGATTTCAGAGTGACAGAAACACTGCAAGTCCCCACAGACGTCTCACATTCTCTTATATTCTCCCGTATGGAGAATGCCATTAGCCGTTTCAATTTTTCCAATTCTCAAAATACTGAAAACCGTCTTAAAAAAAAAGACTCTTTGTCTTATTCAATCAAATATACTTAAATTAGAATTCACAAACAGAAACTAAAAATGAGAGTCCTTGAACAAAAAGTGGTGCCGTTTCCCCTTCTTCATCGCCTCCATGAGCGACTCTCATATTCATCTTCTTCGTCATCATCTTCTTCCTCTTCCTCTGGAAGCAGAAAGGGGCTGACTGGCTCCTAGAAGTATGAGTAAAGATAAACATATTTAAGCAAAAAAAATGCAGTATAAACAAAGTAATAACATTTTACTTACACATTCAATACATAACACTGCTAATTATATATTTAAAATACAATATCATTACGTGTAATCTGGCCGTCTAATTACCGTCATTACATGAATTCCTGCGGCGTTGACCACTTCCTTTGACTCTTCCTCTTCTGGTTCAGTGGACACGGATGGAGTTTTGGGTTTGTACCATGAGATCTGTAAAATTCGACCTTTGAACTTCGCCCCTTGGTTTGCAGCCTGAAAAAAAGATGATTTAGTT
>NW_015771309.1:0-778 GCF_001515625.1 Sinocyclocheilus rhinocerous
GAGGGTCAAATAAAGGTGGAACAGATGTGTTTTTAGTCGTTTCTAGATAAATATATCAAGTATTTTCGTGAAGATACTGCAGCAAATGTTGGTAGGTCTTATTTACTCCCAAATGACCGGACACCCCACCATGACCAAACTCTAAGACAGTATTTCACAAAGAAGCAGGCACTACTGTCTGTGTAACGGGTTCACCCAAACAATCTTCACCATTATAGGTCCACTACCGCAACAGTACCTCATTTTCAATAAAGTACCCATTTGTGGAACTTTCTGCTGCATCTGGAGGCAAAACAGCATGAAATAAAGATTTCAGGGATGGGTCCTCCTTCTGAGCAGACAGCCAAACCTGATGGGAAACAGAAGGTAAAGCTAGAAGACCAGGCACCATTCTCTAAGTGATTGAAAAATCCTTAGAATCAATCAGTTTCATGCTATAAGCATTCTGTTTACTCATAGCACGTGTAAGTGCACAGGACACAAATACCTTTGGATACTGGCTACTGTTGAGAAATATCAGCCTCACCCAACATCACCCTTATGAATGAGTACATACTCATCAGCAAAAACAGCAGCATCATCAGTAAATGTAACATTTCGATCAGTCAGAAAAATTGACACATGCTCAGGCAAAGTACTTTTAAACTGTTCTAGCAAGAACAATTCACAAAGATCCTCACAACTAGTTACACCTGAGGCAGCACACCAACAATCTAATTGAATTTTTAAGTCCTCACAAATTCACAATATGTCTGTTCTGCAGGTTTTCTCAGATTCC
>NW_015771310.1:0-778 GCF_001515625.1 Sinocyclocheilus rhinocerous
TCGGTCTGCTGGAGGCAGCGTGGCCAGACTTGATAACTGAGCTGCACACAACAGAGAGGAGGATTTAGTCCACGAAGACGAGCTTTGCTGACAAAATAAAATTAAAAAAATCCCATAATTTTGCACGTAAAAGAGCCATCTGGGTATGAGCCATTCCTTTGTGACAAATGTAGTTTTCTTTCCTGTGCTGATGTATTTTCAATTCTTTTTTATTGCAATTATCTTTACAAATAACGTTGATTTATAAATGATTACACCAAGAGATTTATATTCAGGCTTAAAGGAAAAGTTCACCAAAAATGAAAATGCTGTCACCATTTACTCACCCTCAAGTTGTTCCAAACCTGTATGAAATTCTTTCTTCTGTTTAGCTTCTCTTGAATGTGGGTAACCAAAGCACTGTTAGTCCCCAGAAACTTTGTGAATTTTCAGTTTTGGGTGAACTATCCCTTTAAAACTGGTTTGAATTGTTATTCAGTGGAATTCTCAGGAATTATGTGAGCCTACAGGCTGTTTTAATGAGGGCATTTTTGCTATAGTATGTACTGAATGATAAAATAGACTGTGTATCTGATTGCATATGCATACATACGACTGTCCGCTGGTGTGTGTGTGGGTCAAAGTTAGATTCCCATGAAGTGCATGAACTGATGGAATGTATATCTTGAATGCAAGGTAGGTTGCTTTGAATAAAAGTGTCTGTCAAGTATATAGATGTAAATGAGTGTGGCTGTATACCCTGTATTCTGAGGCTCTCCTGGTACTGTATAATGAAGTA
>NW_015771311.1:0-778 GCF_001515625.1 Sinocyclocheilus rhinocerous
TCGCTCTCTGGATTGCCAAGAGCTTTGATTTCTTTCTCTGTAATAAAGGTGTAGCTAATAGACCTCGATTCCTCCTCACACATCACTTTGTCTGTGCCAGATTGTCTAATTCAGCCCCCGTGTGTCCCGAAGAGGGTTCGGGAACACGAGGTTAATACTAATCTCCAGTCTTGACTGGTCTGTGTTGCTATGACAGCTCATCACACGGGCAAGACTGATGCTCGCTCACCTTCTCAACCTGCCTCTGCCTGCATCTCTCATGTTTCTGAATCCTCTTTTAACTCTTTCTCTCTCCCCATAGGCTTTTTCAGAGGCTGAAGGATCTTAAAGGAATAGTACATGCCAATAATGGAAATTCTGTCTTTATTTAGCTTATTGATGTTCCAAACGTTTTCAGAAATAGAAATTACTATACAACAGTTGTTCAGCATGACCAAAGTAAAAAAATAAATTAAAAAAATAAGGCTTAAATTGCTCCATAAGATTTGAGCACTATATTTCAAGTATTTTTAAGTCATGCAATAGGTTTTTGAGAGTAAGAGATTGAAATTTAGGTCATTATTTACTTATACGCTACCGTTAAAAAGTTTGAGGTTGGTAATACGTTTTTAAAAGAAGTCTCTTATGCTCACAAAGCATGCATTTATTTGATCAAAAATATAGTAAAATCCATAATATTGTTAACTAGTATTACAATTTAAAAATAACTGCTTTCTGTTTTAATATATTTTAAAATGCCATTTATTCCTGTGATGTCAAAGCTGAATTTTCAGCATCA
>NW_015771312.1:0-779 GCF_001515625.1 Sinocyclocheilus rhinocerous
AAATCCTTCATAATCCCATAAAACAGCGCTGATTCTTTGCCCTTGAAAATCTGAATTTGTTTCAAATCCCTTATTCTATTTTTCATTCAGTGTCTAATAATATATTTAAAATCATTTAAAAAATAATAATAACATAGGAGTACAAAATGAGACAAAGTGGGATCAAATCAAGAAACAAATATATAATCTATATATTTCATAACACCTTTTAATGATTTTTAAGTTTAAAAAGCTGCAGATGGTTCCCACTTCCACCCCAAGATGGCGCAATGACCCCATTCTTTGACTGGGTGACTGTACCTTGAAAAATTGCCCTGATGTGCTTTTATAACATTTCTAAATGTTCTCCTTTGCATGCTTTGCAACATCTTGAACACAACATACTTAAAGTACCAAAAAAATCTGAGAGTTTATTTAGCTTTCCACTACTTGATTATGTGTTTCTGATTACATGAGCGAGGATGGAGCTCAAACTGTTGTAAGCTGCAGTCGAGTTTAGTACTGTGGTGATTACAAGTGGCTGTTGATTAAGCTATTGGCCTTTATGGGCTACTCGTCTGTCTTTCTTTATTCATTGCATTCGCCCCTTTTTCTTCTTGAAAGAGACCAAATGGATCCCAGCAGGTGAAAGTAAAGAAACGTGAAAAGACGCCCCTTTTTGGTTCTGCTTTAACACCAACACAATGCCCCGCCCCACCTCTTTCTGTCCGGGTTTCCTACCTGATTAAACCTCGTCCTATGAACCCATTGATAGATGGTGCAAAACCTAAATCAACAAA
>NW_015771313.1:0-778 GCF_001515625.1 Sinocyclocheilus rhinocerous
AACACAGATGAAACCATCTTCTCTGTGGAAAGTGATGTGTCTGCAATCATTATACAGCATTCTCTGACTAAGCAGGAAAAAAAAAAAATTGATATCCTTTCCTTGAACGTACATTTCTCTCCGTCTGCCCGTGTGAGTTATACATCAATGAATATTCAGTGGCACAGTTTTTTTTAAGCCTGAAAAATGTTCTTGGCTGACTCTCTCATTTGTGGATATTATTATTTAATGATTAATTAAATTCAGAAAGTTGCGAGGCTACTTTACATTCAGACAAGATGTTGAGCATGCACTCTTGAACTCTGGCGCTATTCGATGTTGCTGCTTCGTTCAGATATATACGTTTGGCTGGAAGCAGCTTGTCTAGTCAAATAACTGAAAGAGACAGAGCGCTCCGGGATGCTTTATCCACCAGACTGTGGATAGGCTACACCAATCATTTGATATTTTCCTCCGTTTTATTCCAGGTGAATCCTGAGTATGACAGCACGTTCATGTTTGACAATGATTTCCCTGCTCTCCAGCCTGACGCTCCAGACCCCGGTATGATCTACCGTCCCATTCAGTCCCATAAGACTCAATCACACTTTATTCTGTTTCTGTAAGCGTTTTTACTGTAGATTTCAGCATTTGGGATGTTCTACTAACACAAATCTAACACTTTTTTTGGACCTGTAACATGGTAATGGAAAAACTGGATATGAAATGTGAAAAATATGAAACAGCACAACTGTTTTTAACATTGATAATAATCAGAAATGTTCTTGAGCAGCAAATC
>NW_015771314.1:0-778 GCF_001515625.1 Sinocyclocheilus rhinocerous
AATTATTTTGTAAAAACTACAGAATTTTTTTTACAGTGTAGGTAACTGTAACAGATTACAGTTACATTTATTTTGTAATTAAGTTACGTAACTCTGTTACATGTAACTAGTTACTCCCCAACACTGGGAACCATCTAGTAACACCCTGGCAACCAATCAAAACAGAGTGACATCATGTTGATGAGTTTTGCGCTCATTTCCTTAAGCTGAGGTGAACAGGGTCAAATTTAGATATCATCGTATTTCCCTAGCTAATTAATCGCAGTACATTAAGACATGCAAATGAGGCATTATGTAATTAAATATGCACTAATTAGCATACTTCTCAAGAAATAGATAAAGCCAGGTTCAAAATTCTTGTTTCATTTTGCCAAGTTAAAGGTTTTTACAGAAGGGATTTTAAATCTCTCTTTTTTATCACTCCATAAATCAGATAATACTGTCAACAGCCAGAAAAATAAAATAAAAAATTACCATGTTTTAAAGGGGTGGTTCATTGCGATTTCACATTTTTAACGTTAGTTAGTGTGTAATGTTGCCCTTTAAAGGATTAAAATGTTATATAAATCAGGTGAATATATGAGAAAACCCCTCTGTAAAAACCTTCAGAATATAGATATGAATAAAACTAATCAGTTCGGTGTATATAAGTGCTGCTGAAGTGGAGGTTTCTGGCTCAATGCAGGAGAAAATCTCATTTTGAGAAAACCGATATGCATAATAATTTAAATCGACATTGATAATAATCAGAAATGTTTCTTGAGCAGGAAATCAGCAT
>NW_015771315.1:0-779 GCF_001515625.1 Sinocyclocheilus rhinocerous
AAAACAAAAACAGACATTCCAACACGGAACACACATTTCAAAGTAAAATAACTGGCTGTTGCATTGTTTTTCAAAGAAACAAGTGGTCAAAAATTACATACAGCACATGATTTTTACTTGCAAACACATTTCAAGTATTTATGGGAGTGACAACCGTATTCGATAACTAAACTCACACCAGGACTTACAACCGTATTTTCAGCAAAGCCCTGCTGTATGAACAGAACCAATGACACAACATGCTCACTTTATATAAACAGATCTGATAGATCTCTATTTATAATGCTCTGAATTTAGCCAATTAATCATAATCATCACATTCGCAATCACAAACACTCTGTTGCACTTTCATGTCATTGACATAGAGCAGCAGATAAACCCGTTTGATCCGTCATGGGGCATTTACTTGTTAACGGATTAGTTTTGGCATCAGAGGCGAGTAGATTCAGACCCTGTGACTCTTTACACACTGCACTTTCACCCATGAGGTGCAACAAAACACTGGTGAAGGACAGAAAAACAGTCTTTTTATACGTCGGCTCTCCTGCTGCGGTCACTTTTGCTCTCTAAGGTTCTTAAAACTGGTGGGCAAAGAGAAAACCACAGGGGCACAAACCAACACATATATACATATATAACTTATTTAACTGAACTGAGTAACTAAGTAAATAAGTATAATTTTATTCCCTTATAATGTTAGTCAAGGTTTCTTCCACCAAAAGCACTCATAATGTAGTCTACCATAGCCATTTTCCACACTTTCTGACTCGTTAAGTGTA
>NW_015771316.1:0-779 GCF_001515625.1 Sinocyclocheilus rhinocerous
AGCATCACAAACTGAATATGACAACTTCTTTTTAGTGTGCACTGCAGTGCTGGAGAAGTTTAACTGTCCAAAAAAGGGACACAAAGGAGACATTGAAGCAAAAATCACCTGATGGGAGTGGGAATGTGCAGATGAAGCTGAAAGCCCTACCTGATACATTTAACTCTCCAGATTGGCCTGGGGAAGTGCCAGGCCTCCAAACATACCATAATTTACTGCTTCCTGAGGGCATAAAAGGAGGAGGAGAAAGAGCTCGGGGAAAGTGCCAGAGGAATACAGGAGCAAAGACAGTTTAGGGAAGGAGACACTAAATAACTAAGAGGGTACAAGGTAGCATCTACATAGATGATTGTGCTGCACTCTTAAAAATAAAGGTTCCAACAGGAGTTTTTCACAGCAATGCCATAGAATCCATTTTAGGTTACCCAAAGAACCGGTTTAATAATCTGAAGAACCTTTTTACACTGTAAAGAACCTTTTGTGGAATGGAAAAAAAATCTTGCACAAGCAAAATCTCTAATGATTCAACACCTAACTGATTTCATTGTAGAAGAAGCCTGCTGTCAACAGCAAATTCCCTCTTTTCCTTCAACAAAAAAGGAAAAATAAAAAAATCTTTATTACGAGATGTTTATTATGAGAGGTCTGAGGCCTGATTCAACAAGCATAGCAGTCAGTCCCCAAAACAAAACAGGTTATGACAGCTCTTTAGCACAGATTAAGCAGGTTAGTCGTTGGTCATCATCACAGTAAAAGCAGCCAGTCTTACCCTGCGAGGA
>NW_015771317.1:0-779 GCF_001515625.1 Sinocyclocheilus rhinocerous
AACTCGTGAACTGTTATTATGAGCTGAAACGTCACAGACACATTCTGGGACACCTGAGACTAACGTTACAGCTTGTGTAAGGACATCTTGTACAGTACGTCCCCTGTAATCTGGACAGGTTCAGCGGAGGAGGAAGAAGGAGAAGGTGTGAGGTCCCTCCAGTCCTGCTCGGCTGGGGCTCTGAGCTCTGTGAGACGGGATCCACGCTGAAGAAGGACCCAAATTCTGATCCATTTGAGTCTGTTATTCTGTCACACAACAGTTCAAGAGAAAGCTGAGGAATAAAGCCGTCCTTTATGTACACAAACACAAAGATGATGCTATAACGAAGTCCACTGAAGCGAGATGAAATAGAACCCATGTGCAGTTTAATGATATCCAAAAGTGAGCAAATACATAATAAACAAAAGCTTGGCATGGCAAAACATGAACTAAAACATGGAACAAACTTACAAACAGTGGTTACACAAATCAATACTCGATAAGAGACAATAGGCCTGTTTGACTTCCTGCGGCACCGTAAAACCGGCTGCCGCCTGACAAAAGCAATGCATTCTGGTTAGAAGATTTGTCCGACTTTGATCGACACTGCAGCCGCCTTATGACCACATGTGCCATCAAAGTACCGCCAGAGCAAATTGCTTGCTTGCATTGCTGTTGTCAGGCGGCAGCCGATCTTTGTCGAACAAGCCTATTGGCAACATCTGGGGCAAGTTCAAGCTCAAACCGGTGTACAACGTTTTGCTACGGTTTCTGGTTTGAACGACATGTTTCCTGGA
>NW_015771318.1:0-779 GCF_001515625.1 Sinocyclocheilus rhinocerous
AAAAAAAGGAGATAATGTTATTTACTGCTATATAAATAAAAGCAACAAGACACAAATGGTTGTCTGTTTTGTTAAAACCAAAGTTTAAATTCTAATAAACACCCCTTCCCTGTGGTAATCACTTAAATGCACAAACTCGTGTGGTATATTACTTTTATAATTACGTCAAAAAAGCAAAACTAATAAATATATCATTGCCTGTGATGTTGCTCTCTTGGTCACCTGCTCCAGGTCGGCCTGCATCTTCCTCTGCTCTTCCTTATATTCCATAAGCTGCTTCTGCAGTTCATCTATTTAAGTCTCAAGAAAATCTTAACATAAGACAACATGCAATTAAGGGATGCAAACAAGTACCCGCATACTCAGGTGCTTGGAAGTGAAAGTAATTATCAATCATCAAATCATTGATCCACGCATGACATGACTTCTCAGTGAATTAAAAATCACTTTCAATTTTGGGTCATTCCATGTCAAATCAACCACATTTTAGACTTCAAATAGAAATGTGCTTTAATTTTATTATTGTTGTATAGTTTATTGTGGAAGATGTCATAACTATAGCAACCGCTTCTCCATTGCCGTGTTTTGCTAGAAAGCATAGTGATTAGCGAAATGCTTAGTATAAACTATTGTCTGTTGAAAGGTGATGGTTAAGACATTTGTTGCAACACTCTTAAAGAAATCCCTTGCCTCTGGGCCCTGGTTCTTAAATAAACTGTTGTTTTGGTATCTTCAATTTAAAGGGGTCATATGATGCTTTTTTAAAGATTATTATTTTG
>NW_015771319.1:0-778 GCF_001515625.1 Sinocyclocheilus rhinocerous
TTTGCTGCCGTGGAAGGACACCTTGGCTTTTAGAGCTGTCTGGCTAGTGGCAAGCGCTGACAAATAACCCAGACGGTTTGACTCTAAAAGGGGTCAAGAGCTTTTGGCGCTCTCCCCGCCACAAAAATAAACCCAAAAAAGGACGGATGGTAATTAACAATGGTCCCGTTTTCACTCTAACCGCGCTCTTTAACTCTCCACGCCGCAGCTAAAGCAGAGAGAAAAAGAGTGAAGAAGATAGACAGAAAGAGGCTGGTTGCCGGTCAGTCCTCTCCTTCTCCTTGGCGTTGGGAGAGCATCCGTGCGAGAAGAGGAGCTATCCTGGGTTGTTTTTCTTTCTTTTGTTTGGGCTGTGAGTGGGCTCCACTTTCAGCTCTCGGTACTGCACCTGTTAAAACACACACAAGCACACACATGGTCAGGTGGGCGGCTTGATAGCAGGGGATGGTCGTGAGGATGAGAAGCTTCTGAGATGGGCTCGGTCAAACACAACAGAGGTTGCAATGATGGAGAGCAGAGCTGTGCTGTCACACTAAAGGCTCAAGTTAACTATTTACTGGAATCCTACATACTCACAGCCACATATGACTTAAAGGCATATTACATTTGCCATAATTTAGACCGATCACATGTTGGTGATGCTCCCAGAATTGACCGAGCTCAGAATAGCCCAAGCAATAATATATGTTGATTTTACACAACAGTTACTATTTATGGATTGAATGATTGATTGATGCATATCATTGCTCTTTTGTTGATTTTGATTGCTTCCATTGTC
>NW_015771320.1:0-779 GCF_001515625.1 Sinocyclocheilus rhinocerous
GATGTTGTGAGAATGAGGAAGAGGAGGAAGGTGAGAGGAACTCACTGTGCTGTTTACTCAAGCACTAATGGCTACAATAGAGCTTCTTTCTGCCAGTCCTGAGGGTGCGCGCGCACACACACACTAACATGCCCACAGATGTGAGAAAGTACAAGAACAGACACTTTTTGCACACACACACTCAGAGAGTGTCGGTATGGAATAAGTCAAGTGGACACAGGTTTAGCAGAGTGCACAGAGTGTACAAAAACTGATAATGTTCACACACACTTGCAGTTCACAAATTGTTCTTAAAAAGCTCACTCAGCATTATGTACTAGAAGGCTCTCAGCATGAGAGAGATACACATCGTTACAACGTGTGCTGTTTCACACATCACTTTTTTTTTGCTTTTTAGTGTCATTTTTCATTCAGTCCTATTTAAGTGATGTGCGTAATTTATGATAAAACACTTTGTCCTCTCCTAGTTTTATGTGCAGAAACTGTAAGCCATTGGTAGACTGAATTTTAGAAGACGCTGTGGCAGGGCTGTAACCACCATAGACATTGTAGGGCACAAGTCCCCTCCGAAAATTAGCAATGACCAAACATACCCTCAGTATTTGAAATTCTTGCGCTGCTGCTGCTGCACTACATTACGCAGCACCCGATTGTTAAGATGACAAAAAGGTTTACATGATATATAATGATTGAGATGGCCAGTCAAATCTAAGCCACTCAAAGTAGGCGGGGTTTATTGTTCACAGAAGCAGAAAGCGAAATCCGCTGTCCGTCAGTTT
>NW_015771321.1:0-779 GCF_001515625.1 Sinocyclocheilus rhinocerous
TTTTTTTTGTAAAGAAGGCCAAATATGAGTGGAAATGTTGAAAATCAGTTGTATAGGTGCACTGCACGTAAAGGCACATTTTAACTATCAGACACAAAGTATTACTCATAAATATTTTCTCTTAAAATTAAACATTACATGCATTTATTCACTTAACAATTGAAACTCAAATTTAAAGTATGAGAATGAGAGTGTGTACTTGTCTACTTGTTCAAGTGTGTGTGTGTGTGTGTGTGTATGGTGATTCTGGGAAGGCAGAAAACTGCAATAAAATTGGCCACATCAATCAAGTGGACATGCCATTCAGCTGAAGCATTTGTAATGTCTAAAACGTTTGCTACAAGAGAGTTTCACTCTTGACTAGTTGAAGTACATACGCATGGTATGAAAGCTTTCTCCTGTAATTGATTCAGTTTCTATGAAAGAGACTTTACTAAAGAAAGAGAGTTCTCACACTGAGTCAGCACATGCAAATATCTGAAACCCCAGCGGTGGCTGTGAAAATACAAATGAGTGTGTGAATGTGAGTGTGTTTCTCTGCTGCAACTGCTGAAATTGTAACATTTATAGCACAGATATCTGAAATGAACCCTCTGTCAACCTGTGGGTTATGGAGTCTATGTGTTTGTTTGTGTTGTCATAGCTTTAACAGTGTAATGTTTCACTTTGTGATTTCATGCTGGGGATTTTTGCTACTACCTCACCCGGTCTAAGGGGGAAATTAAATACTAAGTTGTTTTTTTCTTACTAGATATTTAAGACAATGCTTCTTTTAAAAG
>NW_015771322.1:0-779 GCF_001515625.1 Sinocyclocheilus rhinocerous
AATAGCAGCACTTCCTGGGAGAACTCGACATCTAGTGGATATTGCCTGTAATGGCTTTGCTTTGCAGGAAATGATCAAACAGAAATCACATGATAGATCTACTTAGAATCGGCTTATGCTACATACAGAGTTCGCCAGTTTTCTACAGAAGGAAGGGTAATGAATTATCTGATGTAAAGAAACAAATGAAGCAATATAAGCATATGATAATACAAATACCATGTTGGTACAAGCAGTGTAAGACATTTTCTGTTTTACTCACAATAAACATCAGCAATCAGTTTCTGATGGATAAAATTTACTCCTGCACTACATTTTCGTACTGAATATCCCATTTCACTCAGAATATTATGGAAATAAAACAAGTTGCAAAAGGCAACTCATTGACTTCAAAATATGTTATCTGGCACTTTGTGGTCAACACCCGCCCTTCTTGTGCATATGTATCAAGTATATACTTGCATGGGTACATATCTGTATACATTGAAGGAATGCACTGCAGTACTGTGTATCACCTAACGGCTATTTCGTAATTTTGGTGGCACAGAAGTAGGCTTGGTCAGAAATAGCATCCACCTGTTTGTCTGAATACATGCATAAGGGCCATACATGTTTCAAAGTTTTCCTCAAGCAATATCAAAGATAAGAGGGAACACATATAAAACTTAAACTATTAAAAAAAACATACTGATAGGGGGAGGGAAGTTTAGGAGTGTACAAATGTATTTGAGAGTCAGCATATGGGTAAATCCTATATCTATCCATCAGTCACTGAGGGG
>NW_015771323.1:0-779 GCF_001515625.1 Sinocyclocheilus rhinocerous
GGGGAAGACCATTAAATTGACGTTCACTCATTTTGACGTGGAAGAGGCTGGCATCCTTTTCGGCCAGTGCAATGACAACGTGGTAGTCTACGACGGAACACAACCTGGAGCAAAAAAACACGGTGAGCGAGGACAAGGATGTTATTGAATGCGTTTTCAAGGGCGCCTGTTTATGAGGCCCTTTAAATCAGATAAAACTGTGACATATTTATAACCTTCATTCATTCAAACCAGACATATGTTTATAATATACTGTCCACTATATAAAATGGTATGACTTTCATGCTTTTAAGGTCTATAGAAGGCAATTCCAATAAATGTACTTTCTCACAGGCCCCTTTTGTGGCTCCAAAATTCCTACTGTCATCGAAAGCACAACAAATGAACTTGTGATACATTTCTATGCTGACTTTTTCATTGAGGCGAAAGGTTTTCGTGCACACTGGACTACCGATTCCACCTTACCATGGGATGACATCAAGATAGGTATAAACAAACACATTTAATGTAATTTAACATCAGTTTCAGCAAATTAATATAAATCAAGAGCTAAAAATCCTGTGACGTTGCACATCAAATCAGTCAATTCAATGTATTTGCATAGCACTTTTTGCAATAAACATTGTTTCTAAGCAGCTTAACAGAAAATCATGATGTTAATATTTATTATATCTTAATATCTTCATACCATATAGTCACATTTAGCAGATACGAGCTGGTTGATGATATAGTTTACATTTTTCAATGATACAAGCAATCAAGCAGTTGATGTTTGCTAT
>NW_015771324.1:0-778 GCF_001515625.1 Sinocyclocheilus rhinocerous
TCTACATCTTGGATGGCCTGAGGGTGAGTACATTTTCAGGAAATTCTCCTTTTTGGGTAAACTGTTTGTTCAATCAACAGTGAGCATACCAATTACAGACATCCTTTTTCGCACATTGTTAAAATCCAGGATGGCTAGCAGCTCATAGCTCCTCTGAATCCCCATCTCCTCTATTGTCACTGTCTCAGGGCTGCGTGAGCGGAACACAAAGCCGAAATTACGGGCGGCCGTGACCAGAGCGCCCTCATCAGGAGACTGGGCCTGGTACACCAGATCACCTGCAAAGTAAATTAAGAGTAAATGAATTAATTAATAAATAAAAAAAATCACAATGCATGTTTTAAGGTACAAATACAGTAAAAGGGTAAGGCACGTTATACACATCCACTTACCCTCCTTTTTCTCTTCTGCCATGACAGTGTGACAGAGAGCAAGTAATCTGAAGAAAGCATGAACGTCTGGAAGCCCCAGCTTTATAGCCTCTACCAGAGTATGATCATAAAAGAAGAATTTTGGGTCCGCAAGCCGGTTAAAGGAGAAATCCACTGGTGTCATTTCCTATTACCAAACGCAAACTCATTAACCCAGCAGACTCATTAAAATCCCTTGCCATTGTTTGAGACTTTGTTTCTCACCTCTGTGATCTCCAGCCTCTGTCCACTATAGTGGTCAATAACATCTCCTGTAGAGCAGAGAAAACACACTTTAAAGTTCAAACAGTATCTGGCTGTTTGATCGCTGCAGGGGAGTTTTATGTCTTGGCAATCTTTTGAAATAA
>NW_015771325.1:0-778 GCF_001515625.1 Sinocyclocheilus rhinocerous
CACACACACACACACACACACTCTCTCACACACACACACATACACTCTCACACACTCACACACACACTCTCTCACACACACACCCTCTGACACACACACACACACACACACAGAGTGAGCTGTTAATTAAGCCGCAGTGACACTGTTTTATGATTCACCAGAGTAAATGATTGTAATGTCATTATGTTCTTAAGACAATGGGACAGAGTTGAGTTTGTTAAAGTCTGCGGTTCAGACAGTGAATCAGTGCTGAGGGGCGGATAGAGTTAAAATAAAACCCTCTGGCTTCACCTTTACACCGCTTACACAACTCTTCACACCTAATCACATCTCAACATTACCTCAGCTCTATATCTTACTGGATGGCATCTATTGACATTTGATTATTTGATTTCCAGTGTTTCAATTTGATCATTTGACTGTTTGAATTAAAATATTAGAATTTTTATTAAAATATTTTATATTTGAATTTCACGGTTGATTTTTGACCCGTATAATTTCTGTGGCTTTTTTAAATTTTTATATTTCCCATCTCAGATTCCTGATTCAGCTTATTTCAACAGAAAATCCACAGGAAAGCCGCTTCTCAAACCCTTCTGTGGCTTGTTAAATGACAGCCAGAGAACAATAACCCTGTGTTTTTCAGCAGAGTTGGGAGGACGAGTCCCGCTGGGTGGAGGATCTGCTGAAGTTACACACGGCTCGAGTGCGAGACGTGGAGCTGCTCACGGGCCTGGACTTCTACCGCTCCGCCGCGCTGCCGTACACGCGTGTGCTG
>NW_015771326.1:0-779 GCF_001515625.1 Sinocyclocheilus rhinocerous
ATATATACATACACAGTAATGTTTATGTATACTAAATTTGTTATATATTTTTTGAATACTATATTTTTATAAAATGTATACATACCACATAAAAATTAATGAATAAAGATTGTAGATTTTCACTTTATTAAAGCTGAATCTACTGTAAAGCATTGTAAAAAAAAATAATAATAAAACATTTTCTGTTGAAAGAATAAGACTGTCAACAGAAAAAAAATAATAATTGTGATTAATCTCATAGTTTCCAAGCAGACAGAATGATATATTAATGATATCAGATTTAATAATGTGTTAAAACATTGTTAAAAATTAATATTTTAATGGTTTGACTTTGGCAGTACTTAAAATACGTTTTGTAACTTTTTCTCCCCCAAATATTACACCAAACACCTTGAAAAACTACTTGTTTACAATGGAAAGGAATGTTTACTAAAATTCTAAATTACCTTCACAGACAAAAGACAAAAATGTAGAACATGTCCTCTTTAAAGTATTGATTATGTCCACTATATATAGTGTATCTCATGTATGCGGTCTTTCATCTGCTCTACCTTTGATGTCGATGAAACGGTTGAAGAAGCGAATGGGCTTGAGAGAGAAAAAGTGAGACAGATCCTTCATGCCCACTTTGAAAGGGTTTCGGTCATCCAGTTTGAGGTGTGTGTGCACAGACAAGCGCAGGTCCTTCTCAATCTCCTTACACAGCTTGTCTAGCAGGTGCTAATGTTCAGAAAAACATTCTAATTAACAAAAATGCTAAATTACTACAAAAAGGTATG
>NW_015771327.1:0-779 GCF_001515625.1 Sinocyclocheilus rhinocerous
ATAAATATATAAAAAGGTGTAGAAACACTCTGAAATAATTTAATTAAATATGAAAATTTAACGTAGAAAGGGTGACATAGTATTTTCTTGTAAAGCATATTCTAAAAGCCTTTGTTTTATTTACATCTTTGAAAAATATTTTTTTCAGAGTGAATGATGCGACCCGTTTTCTATAAAATAGAAAGCTTTTATTAGGCTAAACATGACTGTAGTCTGTGGCATGCAGAGTACATAATTTTAAAAGCAAAGTATTATTAATTGATGTATAGTTGGCATACAACATTTTAATGTCATTTTAATAATAATAAAAAAAATAATATAAAAGCTTACTTGAAATATAATTATACAAATACAGTGTATATAGTATATATAAAAACAATAGTAACTGCAAACCAAACACACCTTTATAATAACCTTTATAATTTTTAAGAGGGTAATTAGAAAAAGCTCCTTCAGAAATAATTATAATATGTTGACTTGGTGCTCAAGAAACAATTCTTATTATTACAGTGCTGAAAACGGTTGCATTGCTTAAATGTTTTGAAATAAACCGTGAGACCTTTTCTTCCAGGACTCCTTGATAAACAGAAAGCTCAAAATAATATAAGTGTATGATTTTGAAAACAATATTTCACCTCAAAATAATTTCAAATATCATGTAATCATGTACTTGCCCTCATGTCATATTATTATTATTATTATATATTTTTTTTTTCAGCCTTGATAACCCCAGCTCGAATAATCAGCAAAATTATTTTGTGTGTGTGTGTGTGTGTGTG
>NW_015771328.1:0-779 GCF_001515625.1 Sinocyclocheilus rhinocerous
AAATGTATTATATTTTTTCATTCATATTAAATGCAAAAGTGTTTCTGATCAACTTAAGCATGCATTCTTTGCACGTATATGCAGTCTTTAATCTTTGTACATCATTTCATAATTCTGTTGTCTTTGAAATATAATAAAATGTACTGCTGAATGTACTGACAAGCGTTTATGGTAAACTAAAATATGCTTTAATTTGATCAAAACTTGTATGTCATATATTTAAATATATCTATAATTACACATTTGTAATGTTTACATTGTGTGTGAAAAAAAAACAGTGATTTAAAACGTACTTTAAATGTTTTAATTTGATATTATTACAAAATGCACTTTTAAAACGTACTTCAGTGTGTTAAGAAATACAGTCATGAAAGTATAGTTAAGATAGTATCAAGTGCACTTTTAATTATTCTTTATTACTACATATAATATAGTATATTTGAAGTACACTAACAATAATCTTGAATATATATCTAAGCACACTTCTTTTTTATAAGGGCAGTTTTGCATAAGTGAGGAGTGAGTTTTGACCTTTTCTCATTTCGACAGCAGAGCAGGTTTAGATGAACCTTTGCTAATTAAAGAGCTCCTTACCATAGCACACGTCTTCATTTTAGAACCAAAATAACACAGGTCACTAAAATCCAGGCTAGAACCGTATTAGCTTTCACAGAGACATGATCGCGAGATGGTGTTTATTCGTGAACATCTGGCTTGAGAGCCTGCTAAGAATGTTATAATCACGTACTGAAGGACTAAGCTGCTCCATTAAAGGCTAA
>NW_015771329.1:0-779 GCF_001515625.1 Sinocyclocheilus rhinocerous
TTAACCAACTAAGATAGATCAAGATGGTCCAATAGCTCAGCCAGGCCCTCTTCAATTGATAATCCAGTTAGTCAACCACCTAAATCAACACTGACCAGCTAGAAACTAGCTACCATGTTACAAAACCCAGCCTTCATCTTCATAAACTGGTTTATTCTGGATCAGACAGTAGGAAGTGAATATGAACATTCACACACCCACACACCTGAACAGGGCTTCTCTGGAGAGCCAGATCTCATTCTGTTGGACGGTCTTCCAGGAGAAGAGGAGGAGGACCACCAGCATGGACACAGTTAGTGCGGCTGCTCCCCACCGACTGACCACTGAATACAGTCTGTTCAGCCCGTGCACCACCAGAACACAGTAACCCATACTGGACAGACACAAAGAGAGTGTTGTTATGGAAAAATCCTTTGTAATGTGAGCAACACTGTATAGATGGACGAATTAGAGCCGTTTTGGAAATTTCCACAGGTAATGTACTGTAGAGAGTATTGTGGGTGGAAAATGGCATATTTCAAACTATGATGCCTTTCAGCATTTAATGTTCACTCATGTATTTAATGTTATTTCAGACAGCTAAAGAACCATTTTCCTAGGTGGAGACATCTAACTCTCATGAAAAATAGCAATAATATACCCTTCAAAAATATTATGTCTATGCAAGACTTTAATTAAATATTCAAAATGACAACGACTTGTGTTAAAAATCATACAACTCTTATGAAAGTATCTACAATATGTGACCCTGGAGCACAAAACCAGTCATAAGGGTCAAT
>NW_015771330.1:0-779 GCF_001515625.1 Sinocyclocheilus rhinocerous
ATTTCAACATTGGTTGATAATGCAGTTGTGTTGTACTGCGTTTTATTACGTATAATTTGTGACTTTACCATCATGCTGCTTTCAAACTGAGCTTCTTTTTTTATTATATCGAAAGTGCTGCTTATAACATTTATATTTTGGCACACAACGAAGAGCATACAACTATGTATATTTGTTCTTTAATTAACTAGCCCTGGGTGAAGCATAACGATGCAGGTAAAATATATTTCTAATAATTAAAAAAAAGTGAGAAAATTGAACTGTGCATGCACAAATCAATTGTTCACCAAAAAGCAATAACATATTACACTTAGATTATAGATAGGACATGGGTGTCCAAACTGTAAACTCTCCAGGACACCCCTGAGATAGGGTAACTTATGAGAGCAACTTTAACTATCTTAATTCCATATTCTTGCATTTGTCTGTGTAGAGTGTCATGCAGATCATCAAGCCTGCTGTGCCGGATCCCGGGCCATTCCTGATGGCCCATCTTTTGAAGGACATGGAGCAGCTGATCAGAGCTCTGGGTAAAGGAGTGGATGATACGATCAGTACCATCCATTTGACCATCCACAGTCTACTCGATCCCCATCAGGCCAGCCAGTGTAAGAGTTCCCAAAACTCAACTTGCATTTCCACATGCCATATTGATCTCCTGCCACATAAATTCAAGAAATGTTACATTTTGTTATTATTGACAGGGCCTGCTCCTTATGATAAAAACCTTTCCTCTAAAGATGCAAGAAATGGATGGGAAAATGCCATGAATACTGATG
>NW_015771331.1:0-779 GCF_001515625.1 Sinocyclocheilus rhinocerous
TTGTAATGCACTACTTTTAAAAGTAACTTTCCCCAACACTGGTTACAGCTCGAATCACAGACTTTTGACGTATTCGAAAGCTGGTGAGGTCCAGAAGACGTCGTTTATCCTCCATACCGCAGGGCGGCGCAGTGTCCGTGAGTTCACTTGTGTTCCGGTTCAAAGGTTGTTCACCATCCTCGTGTCGTCAGTGCTGTGAGGCTGTAAACTTCTACTAGCGCGGATCAAATAAACCAAGTAAGATCACACTTTCTGGTCTGTGAAAATGAATTATATTGTAGTAACGTTAATTCTATAGAGATTTACCACATATTATTCTTGTTGTGAGTATACGCAAATATTACGTGATTTAATGGTTTGGTAACACTGTCATGTTGCTATAAAGTAATGTTACATATGAAACGTCAAATGCTAAAACGTCATGCTTTTATCTCTCGTGTGAGTGTCTGTCTTATCTAATGTAGCAGAGACCGGAGATAGGTGTCGTGCATCAGTATAATACATCAGTATTACATAACATACACTAAATACAGGTTTTGAGTCAAACTGTCCAATTGTACAAATGTTTCCCCTTTTTTTGTAGAAGTGGTTTGGTATTAGATGTGACAAACACCTAGTTCAATATTGTGTTGAATCACAATAATTGTCAAATATTATGAATTTTATCTTGTATTTTTTGCTGTAGATATTGGTTAAACAACTACAGTAAAAAAACAGCTTTTCTGTGCGGTTATTTCACTGTTAATTGATTACATAATTTTGGACAAAATAATATTTCG
>NW_015771332.1:0-779 GCF_001515625.1 Sinocyclocheilus rhinocerous
AGCAGCTTTTTATATTTTCAATAAAATCTCAAAATAATGTGAGCAAAAATATATAAAAAGAGTCATATGTCTATGAAGGGCAGAGGAATGTCTTAATGATAATCGAGATTTTATTATCATATTAAATAGTATATGGTCATTTATCTGTATCATACACAGCTCTTAAATATACAATTTAATGTATAACTATTTAAGAAAGCTATTTTAAATAATAACGTTTATAATTACTAAAAATAAGTAATAAAATACATTTCAAATTTATGTCTACATCTATGCTATAATAATACATAAGTGATTTTTTGTGTCAAATGTTGTCTCTATGAACTGTTGACTTGCATTTATCAATACAATACATTAATATATATATATATATATTAGGTGATTATATGATACATATATCAACATTACTGACCTGTATTTTGAACAATAATACAATTATCAAATGATTCATCTAGTTTTGCGCTATAACTACTAATAAAATAAATAATTTGACAACGTCAAATCATATCAGTACGGCATGTGTAGAGAAGGTCTTATTATTTTGAGCATATTATATATAAAAAGGTTTTGGTAATATGCGTCTGCTCAGCTTGGCCAGCGGACGTGATGTAAGCAGATGGGCGGGGTTTCCGCTCCCACCGGAAGTCAGTCGAGCGAAGATCCATCTGTTTAGCTACAAGAGTAATGGAACAAATACAGTGATTCATTTACCCGGGTATGAAGATATTATTGCATTTATTTATCCAAACTGATAGATTCCTACTTAAAATCCCCGCCTG
>NW_015771333.1:0-779 GCF_001515625.1 Sinocyclocheilus rhinocerous
TATGCAATAATGTATTTGTCATATTTGGAGTAATTATAAAATAAAATAAAATAAAATAGTAAAACTTACTTGCTCTGCTTTGTGACCTGTAGATGAAGTGCTGTCACAGTTATTGATGTACATTGAATGTGCTAAATTACTTCTATTGCATCTGACAAAAAAAATTTATAAATAAATAACCACAATACATCATGTCAATGCAATGTCATGTCAATAAATGGTTTGTTCCAATATTCATCCTATTTAGGATAGTCTTGTATAACAACACATCTTATTTGGAAAAATATGATACTTCCCTGCTCTGTTCTGTAGCATGTAGATGAAGCTCTGTCACACATACCGACATACCTTGAATGCACTATAAATTAATGCATCTGCCAAATCAATTCATCCACCAGTTTAACAACATGCCATGTATATTAAGTCCATAAATGGCTTATTCTGACATTTGAATATGACTCATGGCGAATGCACTTTTGATTAGACTTTCTAATCATTTTTGGGTCCTGTTAAATATGGTAACGGTGTCTGATACGTGAAACCGCCCCGTTCCGCCCGGTAACCTGTGGACGAAGCGCCGCCATTAGCCGCCAGTTATAAATGAGCTTCGCAGCCTCTCCGAGCTCTTTTCTGATAGATGAAGCACCCCGCAGTCCCGGAGCAGCTCTACCTGGCCTCTCGCCGCGCTACCTGTCTCAAGTTAATAAATCATTTTGGTCCATAAAATATTCAAGGTGGGTGGGGAGGGCCGAGGTATCAGGCAAGCAGGGCAGGTTAAA
>NW_015771334.1:0-778 GCF_001515625.1 Sinocyclocheilus rhinocerous
CGACGGAAAGACTGAGACTGGTGTAGAATATGTATCCACTTAAAGCAAGACGGGGCCAGACTGTGTTCTTGGCTCGCGATTCCACGTCTTCTGGCATCCCGGCGTTCGACGGCATAAATTTGCAGTAGACAATAACATATTACCTCCTCTTGGCATCATGCCGTAAATTAAAAGTAGTTTTTCTGCTCGGTGATTATTACTCTTGGCTGCTTCAGCTTCTTTGGCTGTAACCCTAATAGTTATGAGCAATTCACTGAAACAATGTTAAACAACGACTTGATGAAATCACAGCAACTGTTGATTTAAAGGGATAGTTCACCCAAAAATGAAAAGTCTGGCTTCATTTTCTCACCCTCATTACACTTTTGTTCATCTTTAGAACACATGAAGATATTTTTAATAGTCTCTCATCATTTCGGTCCATCCATTGATAGTCCATGCAACCAAAACTTTGTCGAATCAAAAAGTACAAAAATGGAGTACATATGAATTACTTTTATGCAATGTTTTTTGTACTTACTGAAATTTACGGGTTTGGAACAACATGATGTCGAGTAATTGATGACAGAATTGTCGTTATTGAGTGAACTATCCCTTTAATAGTACAAAGACATCCCACACTTGTCAAAACCACGTTGGTTGCATATTAGTTGTTTACATTCATCTGCTTGTTTTTTTTAAACAAAAATATGTTGATGGCAATATTGTTCCAAAGTAGCATCTGTCCCTATACCAATGTGTTAAGCAGACTGTGCAACTCATCCAGGCGAGCTTTCAA
>NW_015771335.1:0-779 GCF_001515625.1 Sinocyclocheilus rhinocerous
TGAATCCAAGATTTGGTGATAATATAGCAGAATGAGAGATTTACAAGCAGTTTCAAAGACTGGTAATTTTTGACCGGGAACACCAAAGTAGGTAAAAAATTCTCAGTGACAGATTACTGATATAATGTTAATAAACCAAAGTACTATAATCTGTTATAATACTGACAAACACCATAAAAACACAGGTGGTAAAGAGAAAGCAAAATGATGAATGAAAGCATCAAAGGTGAAGTGTTAAAGGTAATTCTGGGAATGTTAAATTCTGTTTTTTTTTCTCCCACTGTAACTTGTAAGATGACTTGTTATTTTTCAATAACAAAAATTGCACATTTAACAGTAATTTATTTCCCTTTAGTAACAGTAACAGTATTTTATGTTTCTGTTAGTACTGTTAACCTACAGGTTTTTACCATAACATTTTACAGTCTTTTACTTTTAAAATTACAATCATTCATGCTTTCAAAATGTTGTGAATTCAAAGCTAACATAAATAAGTGTTCATTTTGAGTCAGCAAATAGAGCATGGTCAGTCTTTCACCCCGGGCTTTCGATATTAGTAACTGCCATTGACTACTAATAAAGCAAACCAAAGCCTAAGGCTCACATGGAGGCAGTACATTTGAATCTTGTTTGCTATACCATGCAAACTGTACATTCTCGTCGGAGAGAAGAGAGGATGTGAGGTGAGACAAATAGAACATATGGTGAGTCCCAGGAGCAGTTGTTGCCTTCCTGAGTAAAGGCCCGTTCACACCAAGAACGATAACTATAAAGATAAC
>NW_015771336.1:0-779 GCF_001515625.1 Sinocyclocheilus rhinocerous
TGCTGTTTTAATTACTGAAAACATAAAGCATGAAGCCTACGCCTTTCCTCCTCTCCTCTCCTTTAGCTACCTGCAGCTCTCAACACCGCACTCGCAACCAGCGGCACTGACCGCCAGAGCGAGCGGGGCCACGGCTTGCGCCCGCCCACTCTGTGGAGGAGCCGTAGATACCTTTAGGGACATCCAGAAGAGTTTGGACGCATTTGTGCTTCCATCACTAGCAAAGTATGCTTTTACAAGTACGTTCTTGGGGGGCAAAGTCACTAAACAGTTGCAGCACAAAAACCTGCGTCAGATTGCTGCACTTTTCAGAACCCATTTGCGCCGTTACTTTATTTACATACTTCAGGCGCATGCAAATAGACGGACGACCGCAGTCCTTCATGGTGAGTTTGTTCTTGGTGTTGTTTTGCGGTCTTAGCTGGTCATTATCTTCACTATCTCTTTTTAGTATGCACACACACTCCCACCGAAGCACAAACATACACAAGCCTCTGTAATCTACCCTGAGAACTCGGCGTTGGTAATCTAGTACATTCTTTGACAATGCTTACTACAATGCAATTAGTCGCATATCACACACATTCTCAAACACAAAACAGCCTCCTGCAGTGTTTACAGCGCTCTAACATCCCGCCCATACCATCACACACTCAATCATCGACACACACACACACACACACACACTCTGCACTTCCATGGTGTGGCAGTGTTTCTAAGGAAACAGAGCGTTCGACGTGTCTTTGTGGCTCCCAGTCAGCCGCCTTCCCAGACGCCAC
>NW_015771337.1:0-779 GCF_001515625.1 Sinocyclocheilus rhinocerous
CATTAGATAGTAGCATACGCATGAAAGGCATCTTAGTTTGCCACCATCTAATGAGGCTTGCATGGAATCGATTGATACGAGATTATCGAGCGTTTTCGCTGGCAGTCGAGCAAACATGTAGCAGCGGACGATCAAACGAAAATACTGTTACATCGCACTGAGATGTGCTGTGTGCCGTCCTGACGCAAGATCAGCCTCGGGGATTAATAAATACTGATACAAATGTTTTCATAATGAAAAGCAAGACATTTCTACACGCCAGCACAGAAAGGGAAGAAACAGCATTCTGCACAGCCAAGAATTTTTACGTCCAGCATAAAAATATGACTATTTGTGAAGAAAATACACTATTCGCCATACAATAGACAAAAGGATTTTTTTTTAAAGATTCCTTCCTCTCTGAGAAGTTCAGGAGTGATGATTTCAAATAATGCTGAAAAGTACCTCAAACACCCTCAACATACTCATGTTGTGAAGGCCATATAAAGCACTGCCACATTCTTTTTGAAGACTTTAATGTACATTGTCTTAAAAAGCAATAACTAAATGAATTTTTGCTCACTTTATTTGTTACAGGGAGTAAAGCCAGATTGTCTCTGCATTACATTAGAAACTTCTGCATCCATGTAGCAATATAGTAGATACTTGGTTTTAGACGGAGAGAATCAAGAATTTAGTGCCATTTCAAAGATGTGTTGATGAGCTAAAAATCTAAATCATGATTTAGAAAAACCTTTTCGGGCAACATAGTGCTGCTTAGCATTGTATATTAATACAGA
>NW_015771338.1:0-779 GCF_001515625.1 Sinocyclocheilus rhinocerous
CTAAATTGGGAAATACATTTTACGATGAAATCATCAATGCTCTGTCTGTCTCAACAGTGCCAAACACTGGGTAAATGTTTTCAGTCTCATTAAAGTCAGTGTTAAAAGAGAAGATATGTCTTCTTTTAACTGCATCATAGAAAGAGACATGGCCCTCCTCTATGTCCAGATAAACTCCGACCCTAGAGGGTGTCGGCAGGTTGACTTTAGTGACTGGTTCAGTCAAAGCCATCAAAGTTCCCAGTTGCAAGCGCAGATTCCAGTACCCTGTTTTTGTGTTCATTGTGACATAGCCATTCCGAGGGGCAGATTCTTTTACAACTCCTACCCTCCACTCATGTTTCTTCCTCACATCTACCTCCCAGTAATGTCTACCTGCGTTATAACCCTCTTCAGCTTGGACACACGTCCAGCCATCAAATTTAGAACGTTTCCATTGGAACCCTTTCCAAGATTCATGACCATATTTTTTTGCTTTCAAATATTTTCCATCTTCAGAGACCAGGAGATCTGGGTTGGCTGTGTTTGGGTCCAGAATTACATCAGCTTCAAGGACAAAAGGAAAAGGAATTGCATTGAATCCTACACACATATATGTCTTGATAATGAAAGCTCCAATTATATCAGTTGAGCTTTACCTGTTGATTTTGTTATCCAATTCCAAACTGCAAAAATGAAAGTACATTGAATTAAACTTGGTTGGAAATGTATGCTAAACTGACCATCAGTATTTAATCGCAAATATTTTTTATTTGATTTTTTTCTATTTTACCAAAAAT
>NW_015771339.1:0-779 GCF_001515625.1 Sinocyclocheilus rhinocerous
CTGGCACTGACAGCTGCATAATCACATACTTAATAACAAACATAACATGTGCTAGAAAATGAAACCGATAAGGGTAAGAAAAATTAAATCTGAAGAGGAAGATGAAAACTCAGGCAGATAATTTGTCATTTGTGCTTTTATTAAGCTTATGCTTGTCCCCAACAGCTATCCTAAGAATCATTAGGATGTGGACGTTTTCCATGAAGTGGGAAAGTCAGTGTGATGACAGTGGTTGTTGTACTCTGGTGGAGTTGGGTATCAGTTACTGTCAGGAATTCAGTAGGAGATGTGAAAGAACAATAGTTGTTCTGAATAAAACTCTTTTGTGCCTCAAACAAAAGACAAGAGCCACTCATCATAGGCATGTGACGCCTCAAATGTGTTTAATCACTGTCGTGCTCTTCACTGCTGGACAGATGTGAAACACACAGCAGTGGTGGCCTACATTTGACTTTGTTCTCACAGGCTAACGGTTTCATCTGAACACAAAAGCCTGAGGAAACATCACACTTGACATATCAAGTAGGTCCTAAATCTACTCCAAATTAAATATTTATTGAATGTACAGTAAAGCAAAGCATTGAAACTATTATAAGAGTTTGTAGTATGAATTAACTTGATAATGGGTAAGAACTGTGCTTATAGACCCTATTGCAGATCTTTACTTGTACACAGTAAAGAAATGTACAAAATAAATTAGCATTAGAGGCACAAATCCCATGTTTTTGTTTCGAAAATTATTATTTAAACTATTTTACACTATATTAATGTTTTTATTT
>NW_015771340.1:0-774 GCF_001515625.1 Sinocyclocheilus rhinocerous
AATAATGTTCTTTTTAGCAGCATCATATGACCCCTTTAAAATGCTTGTAATCCCAACTCATTTTATGTCACAGTGCATAATTGTGTGATATAGTTCATTCCTCACTCTCTGATATTGTTTCAAAGCAACTTCATGATAGCAATAACTACATAAACCCACTTTTGCCTGATAAGGGTGAAAAAACTGTGTGAAGCATTACTGATTTATGATTTCAACCCATTTTAATAAATGTTATCACAAGTCATTCTCACACATGTCCACTAGCTACATAACACTACTTTGATGACATATTTAAAGTAAGTAGCGACATATAATATTTTCCATATTTTGACGTATGGACCTTAATTATTTCAACAACCCTGTACTTGCAGCTTTACCTATGAACTGAGACTGCAGCATACAATTGAAAAATACTCTGGAACTTCAGGAACTGGACTCTAAAAATGTTAATTTAGTTGTAGAACCTGCTGATCAAACCTGTTTGTTTGTCTGAGTAGAAACTCCCCATATTAGAGCTGGGGAACTCTTTGTGATGAATCTCGCTAAGAAATGGATATGCATGTGTCCAAATTTGTTTACCGAAAACACGCCATATGTTGGGTCTAGCTGTGATTTTGTACTTTGCGATCTGAGCGGTTGAGATCAGCCCATGTGGAGCCGTGTGTTTGTTTAGTTTCTGTGGCTGTGTTGTGACAGTTGGAGACTTGAGTTGTCTGAGAGATTAGCCAGTGAATTTAGGCAGTGTTGTTTAGCAGATGCCAGTTTTGTTGAGGA
>NW_015771341.1:0-779 GCF_001515625.1 Sinocyclocheilus rhinocerous
AGATAGATAGATAGATAGGATAAAATTTTGGGGAGCTACTGTATATTTTAACAGGGAAAAAAACAATATGGAATAATTGAAATCTCAGTCTTTTAAAACAATTTTTATTGCTTTCATGCAGGAGTGCCATAAAATTCGAAGACTACAGTTTTGAACATTACAGAAGATGCAAAATTATCTTTTTTACTTTGTCTCTCCACCTCTCTGTACAGTATAGGCATAAATAGCTCAAATGGAGAAGTGAACAGGAATATCTAAATGGGGAACAGTCTAAAACAGCTCCCATCTCTCCCCTGTCCATGTTTGAGAACTGGTGTTGAGAACATGCATCAACACGGTGAAATGCAGTTTACTGGACCGGACTGACGCACGCGCACACTGACATACTGACAAGAGCTTCTTCGTGCAAAAGAGGCACAGATGAAACAAATACATCTGCAAAGTTGTATACCTGTTAAAGACTGATTGGTTGATATACATTTGGATGTGGTCTTGTACCATCTTTCACAAAAGAAATGATAGAAGAAACAGGCGATGTTTCGTGCAGCGCTGCTTTGGTTTGCCTCCAGGTATACGTTGGACCTTCAAAGCCTGTGGGTAAAAACTATAAAAATGCATAGTGACATCCCTCACCAAGCCGTTTGATTCTTAACCTCCTCTCTTTTCAGAAAGTGTGCTTGTAATTTTCAGTGCTCTGGGATAAAAGACATGCATCTTAGTGAACATCGTGTAAACCATAAGAAGACGAGAGACTGGTCTCCACTTCCTCTGAAAATGCA
>NW_015771342.1:0-779 GCF_001515625.1 Sinocyclocheilus rhinocerous
AGGACACCGGCCCTCCAGGACCGAGTTTGGGCACCCCTGATATAAATCATAGGAGCTAATGGTCTTTTAAAAAAAATTCTAAAAGAAAGGGACTTCTATGCCAGGAAGCCTACTGTAGTATTTATACTACAGTATAAATATAATTATAGTTACAACATAACTTCCTGTAAAGCTGCTTTGCAAAAAAATTTATTGTAAGAAGTGCTACACCAATAAATAGGACTTGATTTCATTTGTACAATTTCTAGCTAGTAATCTTGTGTGCATGATGTTATATGGGTTTGTACTGTACCACTGGCTGGAAGAGTGAGTGAACTCATTTGTGGAGAGAGATGTTTCAATTTCTTTGTCCATCACATGCACATGAGGAGGGTCGGTATTTTCCGGCATGTAATGCTGAAATAAGACCAAAGTTGATTGTTGTTCGACTCTTAAAGTATATTATATACTTTTATTACATGCTTTTTCTTATAGCATATTATATACTTGTTTAACGTCAACTTTAACTGTTTGTACATCATTTAATATTGGCTTTTAGGTGATTGTTACTAATCTTCATATTGATTGCATTAACATAAATGGCACTATTTCACCACTGTTTCAAACTGCAGTGCACAGGATTAAGTATATCAGCATGATGTTGAAGATTCTTAGGGTCTGTGCGGTGATGATACTCACATTGACCAGCTGCAGGTTTTCGGGTGGAAGGTGGCGGTGCTGAGGGTCTTTGGCCACAGCGTTTCGCTCTCGTAAACTCTGCCGCAAACGATCATGCAGCT
>NW_015771343.1:0-779 GCF_001515625.1 Sinocyclocheilus rhinocerous
AGTCACAGTGCTTCATGGGCATGTCGTGCTCCTTCGCTAATGGATATCATTAGCCTTAGCCGACACACCGCCCACAGCCTGTTTATTAGCACCCATTACACCACCATTGCCCCACAGCCCTATGCACTAGCAACCAACCCTACAAACCAAACGGTGTGTGTGGCTGTGTGCGGTTGTGGTTTTTGTGCATGTGTGTGAGAGCATATGAAAGTGACAAATAAGTCTGGAGGATGTTTTGCCAAATATACACAATAACATTCATCAGACGATTCAATTAAAAAAAGTTCAAATGAAATTTCCTTAAAATGTTGTCTGTTGTGAAAAAGCAGGTCATGTGAATACTGACGGCATCGCTCTTCCTGTGCTGTCAGGATTGTCAAGAGAACTCATTTTGCTTTTGCAGATGTATATTTTGACAGTTCCTGCAGACTGTTTTGCCCTCAGAATTTGAGTCAATTCATAAATCAGCAAGGAAGGAAATTATCTTAGTCGATATGTGCTGGTGTTCAGTTATGTTGCAGAAAGTAATTTTATTTTAAGTTAGGGCTGCTGGATTTTTGGCAAAAAATCATGATCACAATTTTGATCACAATAGTGAGATCATGATTATTTTCAACAATACTCAGTGACTTAATGAAAACAAAATGAAATAACACATTACATTTATTATTCTTTTAAATAAATAAAATGAAAAAAAAAATCAAAATAAGATCAACTGTAGTGCACTTAAAGTGAAAAAAGTGAAAAAGTGACGTGACATGTGGCCAAGTATGGTGACC
>NW_015771344.1:0-779 GCF_001515625.1 Sinocyclocheilus rhinocerous
TACTTTCACTTAAGTAATAGAGTTGTGTACTTTGTCCGCCTCTGCTCGTCCTTTCTCCTCTTCTTCGTTCTCTTTCTCCTCCTCGTGCTCCTCTCCCTCTAACCCAACTCATTGAGCTCATCATTTACGAATATCTGTAAGGCCTGGAAGGTTTTGGTGGCAATGTGTGAAGGGCGCTGTAGGCAGTCACGCCAGGCGTACAGCACGCTGGCTAGAAACGCTCCTAAAATAAGACAGGCAGAAGAAAGGATTACATTAGTTAAGCTAATCAACCCATAATTTGAATTGTTCACCTCCACTAGACTTTTGTTTTAGTTTAGTCAGTTATTATTTCAACTAAACAACATATTAATTGATTCACATATATTTTCCAAATTGGTTCCTAATTAATGGTTCAAATATGTGTTAAAGCAGTGCTTCCCCACATTTTTTGTGCTATGTATCTCAACGGCCTCATCAAAAATGCTCAAGTACCCCGTCATCAACACCAAACTCATTATACTGAATATGATTTAAACGTATCATTAAGTAAGGAATAATTGACGATGGGCCGTAGAATTTATTAGAATATAATGCACATATATGATGCGGCCATGATGCAAAACAGAGTTTTTTGTTATTATTTTCTAATAATTCAATGACCCGTCATCAATTATGATATTATATTCAGTATAATGAGCTTGGTGTTACATTTACATTTACATTCAGTCATTTAGCAGACGCTTTTATCCAAGAGAGCAATGATATGCAAGTGCTATATCAAGTCTCAGTTAGCTTAA
>NW_015771345.1:0-779 GCF_001515625.1 Sinocyclocheilus rhinocerous
ATCAATGGAAAGCTTATTTATTGAAAAATTGACCCTTATGACTGGTTTTGTGGTCGAGGGTCACAAATATCCAAGTCAAATTTTACCCTAAAATAAAATAAAAAAAAAACATTTATTATGTATTATTATTTTATTTTTATGACAAGTAAGCACTGTAATAAAGTAACAAAAATCCTGTATGGACACAATAATGTAATTCTTATTTTTTACCCAATATCCATTTAACAATAGCAAAGATTGTTGTAGTATTTCAGTACACTCACGTTTAGCACTTGGTAGTATGCTTTCTTCATATCCTCAGAACTCAGAATAGCGTCCTTCAGTTTAGGTGCAGGAACGTGGTCCTTTCCAATGAATGACATCACAAGGATATGCTTCTTCAGAATCACCACCTCTGGACACGGGATCCCTGCTTTCTTTATCCTACACGCACATTTATGCGTGCAAGAGGGGTGAAATGGCATGAAAAAGTAGATGAAACAATATTATGTTGTAGTGTCATCTTAATTTACCTATGGCATTTAAATCAGTCATATTAAATGTCAAATACTTGTCTTATACAGTTAAATGAATCTGTATGTCACCTGGTGAGGTTGTGCATCTCCTTCTCAGCCCACAGGCGGATAATTTTGCGAGGATTCAGCTTGCTGAAGCGGTCTTTGAAGCGGTAGTCGTCCTTGATATATTTGTCCCGGTTCTTAAACTCATTCAGGGTGGTCTTGAAAACTTTGAGGACACACTCTTCTGGAACAATCTTCTCTTCAAAGCTGCACGAGACA